>NW_006779031.1:2700683-2762657 GCF_000442215.2 Lipotes vexillifer | reverse complement strand
CCCGTGTCCCCTGCATCGGCAGGCGGACTCTCAACCACTGCGCCACCAGGGAAGCCCTAGCTTGTCTTTTGACTTTCTAGTATTCAGAAACAATTTTTTGTTATTGTTCTTGCACTCAGGGAATTTTCAGGTTAAGCCTACTCTACTGTTTTCTTTTACCTGCATCAAGTTTGTTAATTGAAAAATTTCAAGAATTTACAATATTCTGGTTTAGAATAAGACTCTACAACACTACATTACAACTGGTTTTTGCTGAAGGCATCTCTGTTACCTAATGGTATATGGTGCCTTTGTTTGAATTGGAAAAGGGCCCCCTCCCCACAGACACAGTGCCCTGCCAAGGTGAATGGAGGAAGGACTATGGATTTCAGCATCCACTTGCTCTTCCTGCTAAGTGTCCTTGTGCACTGAACAACTTGTACAGCCATATGGGCAATTTGTGCTTTGTATACCTAATACCAGTCCCAAGCTTTCCCTAAACCCTCCTGAAATGTTTGACTTTGAAATAGAGGTTTATGCACAAGTGACAAAAGACAAATGGTCTCCTCTCTGCTCTCCTAGGATTGAGTATTGAACACTTCAACTATATCGTTGGATCTTTTCTGCTAAATATTTCACATTCTAAATAAAGCCCTGTTCAAAGATTGAAACCATTACTAAGCCTGCAGGAAGGGGGATGATAAAGTTTGCTTCTGATAAGAAGTACTCCCATGCTCTAGCAATGGAGAAGCTCTTATAAACCTTTCTTTTTCATAGTCCTTTCTCTAACTGTATTAAACATGGAGAAACAATTACAGAAGAGAAAAACCTATGGATCTATTTATTGAATTATATTGTTCTTTGTAAGCAATAGGTAAATGTGTGACACCTGAAAAACTTCTGAAATTACTATATGTTACAATCACCAAAGGTTTTATCTTACGTGAGTCTACAACAGGAAGTACAATGAACCTAACTTGTTTTTGTTCCTCTATAAAATCCTCAGCAGTGGAATCCACTGTATCTGCATACTAGCAGTAGGCAAGTGTAGTCCATTTTCATCAGCCTTGTAGGATAATTGTCTCGAAGACTGACCATGTTCAGGAATCACATGTCTAAATAAGTCACCAAAAAATGTTCTTATGCTTTGTTTTGGTTTACTCCCAATTAAGGAAATCACAGATTCACAACTGTTAGAGGTAGAAAGAGCCTTAGAAATGATGCAACCAAATTTCCTCAGTTTACACAGGAGGCAACTGAAACCCAGTGAGGGAAATTGACTTGCCCAGAGTCATAGAAAATAAAGAGAGTGAGACTGGAACACAGGTATTCAGATTTGCTATCCAGGCCTTGCTCTCTTCCTCCTCTTCCCCTGTAATCCACAGGAATTAAAAATCCAAGTTGTTAACTATTTTAACTTCCTGGTTCAGGAATGCTACAAAAAAGGTGGGATTCGGTGGAGATTTAGGGCTCTGTCCCACTCTTTGGTGGGTACAATTAATATTTACCCAATTTAACAAAAGTGTTAAGCAAACTGAGCTCTAAGTTTTCACTTCCAATCAGAATGCCACCTCTAAGCCACTCCTTTATAGTAATTCTAGAGCTATCACTGTCCTGGCTTCACAGTCTCTAGACTGTTTTATCCTAAATTCCTCCCTATTTACTTTAGCTTGGTCACTAATCAGTGTGGCTATACACAGGGTTTCCCAGTCATGGCACTATTGACATTTGGGGCTGGACAATTCTTTGTGGTAGGGGGCTGTCCTGTGCCTTTTGGGTTGGTTAGCAGCATCTCTGTCTTCTATCCAATAGGTACCAGTAGCACCCCTTCCAACCTCAGACATTGCATAATGCCCATTGCAGGACCAAGTTGTCCCTGGTTGAGAGCTAGTGAACTATATTTTATACTTCTATCATAGGCCCATCTGAAATTAAGCTAACATGCTTTGTATATCCCAGTTATAAAAATGGATTTGTGTGAAGGCTCATGTTTGTATGTGTGTATATGGCATGGCTTAAGGTTGTTTGGATTTCTGCTACTTTTTTAATGAGCTTGCCTAGGGTTGCCACAGTGACCAAAAGACAGGAACTGTTTGTAGATGCTAGTACCTGTAGATCTCAGATAGGAATGAAACTATGTTTATTGGCAACAAACTATGTACCAGGTTGCTTAGTAAACATTACTATTTTTCCAGGTTTATTGGGATATAATTGACATACAACATTGTGTAAATTTAAGGTGTTCAATGTGTTGATTTGATATATACTACAACGTGATTACCACCATAGTTGTTAGCTGATGTCTTCATCACATCACATATTTATCATTTATTTTTTGTGGTGAGAAGGCTTTCTGGTACTTTTAATCAAAGGAGTCTTAACTAACATACTGGATAAAAAAGGGATAAAAATAAATATTGAAGATTGTCATAGACTGAATTTCTGTGCCCCTCCCAAATTCATATATTGAAACCTAAACCCCAGTGTGATAGTATTTGGAGGTGGAGCCTTTGGGAGGTGATTAGGTCTTAAGGGTGAAGCCCTCATGGAAAAGATTGGTTCCCTTATAAAAGAGACTCCAGGGAGCTCCCTTGCCCCTTCTGCCATGTGAAGACACAGGGAGAAGATGATCTTCTGTAAACCAGGAAATGGGTCCTCACTGAATCTGCTAGTGCCTTGATCTTAGATTTCTAGCCTCCAGAACTGTGAGAAATAAGTGTTTGTTATTTAAGCCACCTAGTCTGTGGTATTTTTGTTATATAGCAGCCCAAATGGACTAAGACAAAGATGTTCAGTGACTAGAAAATAATATGACCGAGAATAAGATCATCACGTGGAAATGTCATAAGCAATTGTTAGAGGTGAGATGGTGATTTGATTTTAAGCTTCCCAGGGGTCAGAGGAAAAGAGGAAAACCTAACCAAATAAATTAATCATATTATCTCAAAAGATGCAAGCAAATTCCTTTTTCAAGAGAAGGTCAGCTTTTAAGATTACTGGCATCTCTGAGAATTATTCTTTGGATACTTGTAAAGAGAATAATTTCTTGGTACTAATGAAATGCAGTTTTCTATTCTTATCCTTTAATACAGGCCAATGTCTTAATGCCAGCAAGCATCGCAGTAAAAGCAATTCCAAATACTGACATCCAAAGGAAAAATTCAGAATATGGTTCCTAAACACCTGTGACAGCTTCAAAAGAACCCCCTGCACCTTTAATTGGAGGGGTGTCTGTGTGAAGGCATTGAGTACTAATTTCTTGTCATTTCATTTACTTATAAGTGATGACAGTGATGTAATGGGTACCATGAAGGTTCACAGTGCACATATCTCATGATGAGTTGCCATCTAGATAGATTCTCTGATATCTGAATCTAAATTTGGATAAAACTGTGATTATGAGGTTAGGCTCTGGGATCAAAACCTGGATCTACTATTTCCTAGATGTGTGATTTTGTATAAATCTTTAATATTTTTGAACCTCAGTTTTGTCTTCTATAAAATGGGGATAATAGTAGTACCTGCTTCAGAGGGTTGTTGTAAGAGTCAGAGAAAATCCATATAAAAGAGGTTGATACATCATACATGCTCACTAAATATTAGACATTGTTTTTATTTTAAGCTCTAAATTCTTAAATAGCTTCAGTGACTATCACTCTACTTTCCTGGCCCAGGACTGGACAATTTTCTTAAACATTAAGTTCTAACTTCCTTTGCATTGTGTGCTCTAGTATAAGGGATTTGAAATGATAACAAAGATACTATCTTTGAAGGTAAGATTTATAAAGTTCTTTCTCTTTGGTATATTTTAATTTCTTAAATTTTAGGAATAAACTTGCTTCATGCATTTTAAAAACAAAGATGGTGATTTCTTATTAACTGTTCATCTACAGTACAGAAACTAAAAAACAAAAAATTTTTATAAAAATGGAAAATCAAAACCATGTGATCTCATACTCAAGGACTTCCAAGAACACATGCTGATCTGTAAATAAAGATATGTAGAAACAAGAATGTCCTCATACATAGAAAAATACACAAACTCAAAAGCAAAACAGATTGTCTTTCTCATCTAAATCTGATGGACTCGAAGTGAGATATAGATTAGCAGACAGTATGTTTAAAGTAGACCGCTGCTAATAACTCATGCAAAAGAATCATTCTTGAAAATTAACAGGCAGGATGACACCATGCTAACCCTAACTACACCAGTTTTAGGGCCAAATTTAGGGGACTAAGGAAGAAAACACTCAAAGTGATTTTGTGGATAAGGGCTTTATTTAAAACTTTTAAATTAGATTACTCCTTATAGATTATTATATAAATTATTATGGAACCATAATCATCTTTCTCTTAAGTAAAAGCTAAAGTAGTACTTAATTATAATGCATTACTAGATTAAACCTTTTTCTTTTTTATTTCTTTCTTTACAGGCTGTTAACACAACCTTGATTTGAAGGCCAACTCTGCCACTTATTGCTATGAGGCCTTAAGTAAAAGTATAGTTTAAATGCATTTTAAACCTTTACTTTTACTTTTTTCATTAAATTAAAGCATGTGCATAGTTTTAAAACTCAAATATTATTCAAAGCCTTATAATGAGAAACAGCAGTCCCCTGCCCTTTGCCTTCTCATTGGCTAGTTTATTTAGTGTTTAAAATTTTATTGTGTTTAAAAATTACAAAAGTAATATACAAATATATTTCCACTGGGAATGATTCAGGTCATAAGTACAGAAAGTAAATCGTTCAAGTACTCCTTCCTGAAGTAAACATTGTCATCAGTTTGATGTGAATCTTTATAATCCATTTCCTGTGGATTTACATAAATGTGTACTTAACAAATTTGTTTGGTTACATTATTGAGATCATAGCATAAAAATGGTTTAGCAACTTGTTTTCCTCACTGAACAACATGTCTTGGGGACCTTTCCATGTCAGTGCATACAGACCTACTTCATTTCTTTTAACTACTGCATAATATAGATATATGGTTATTTAACAATTGATAAACATTTAGGTTGTTCCCCACATTTTTTTTTTTTTTTTTATTCCCAGGGAAATCAATATTTTTTTGTGTGCTAGAAATATTGAAAACCATAGAAATCTAAATTCACTGAAATTTGCAGTATTTGATAAATCCGCAGAATTTTCAATTTAAAAAAAATCATTACATTTTATTTAATTAATTAATTAATTTATTTATTTATTTATTTAGCGGGACGCAGGCCTCTCACTGTTGTGGCCTCTCCCATTGCGGAGCACAGGCTACGGACACACAGGCTCAGCGGCCACGGCACACGGGCCCAGCCGCTCCATGGCATGTGGGATCTTCCCGGACCGGGGCACGAACCCGTGTCCCCTGCATCGGCAGGCGGACCCTCAACCACTGCGCCACCAGGGAAGCCCTGTTTCCCACTTTTTACACCTAAAAATAATGCAGCAATAAACATCTTTGTCCTTGTTTCTTTGTATGCACACATAATGCTGGGTCCAAAAGTATGCATATTTTATATTTTGATAGCAACCGAGAAATTTCTCACTGAAGATGTCATATTCTTCTACAGGCTTCCAGCAAAAGCGGAAATTTTTGTCAATCCGATGAACAAAAATATTGTTGTTTTAACATTGCTTTCCCTGATAACTGGTGAGATTATTTACATTTTTATATTTGTAATTGCCATTTAAATTTCTTCTTCTCTGAATGGTGTACGCACATCATTTCCAACCCCCTCTTCAAAATAGAGTTTTTGCTTTTTCCTTAGATTTTCTTCCGTGTATCCTGGATATGAATCCTGTGTCATATATGTTGCATATTTCTCCTACTCTGTCACTTTCCTTCTTAACTTAGTTCACAGCATCTACTAATTAATAACATAATTAAATTATATAATTTATTGTTAAATGTATTGATTGTATAATTTAAATGTTCATTCTTTTTCTTTATGGATACTTCATTTGAATCTTGCTAAATGATCTTCCTCACCCTATCATAAAAATATCTTCCTACATATTCTTCTTAAAACTTACTATAGGGCTTCCCTGGTGGCGCAGCGGTTGAGAGTCCACCTGCCGATGCAGGGGACACGGGTTCGTGCCCTGGTCCGGGAAGATCCCACATGCTGCAGAGCGGCTGGGCCCGTGAGCCATGGCCGCTGAGCCTGCGTGTCTGGAGCCTGTGCTCCGCAACGGGAGAGGCCACAACAGTGAGAGGCCCACACACCACAAAAAAAACAAAACAAAAAAAACAAAAACTTACTATAGTGTTCAGTTACATTACTGACATTTAGTTCTTTAGTTCATCTGGATTTTTTTTGTGTGTGTGGTATCAGTTAGAACATGAACTTAATTTTTTTCTAATGTACAGTAAATTGTTCTGTCACTTAATGCATAGTCCATTGTTTCCTTTATAATTTGAAATGCATCTTTTTTCATCTATTAAATGTCCTGGCTTTCTTTTCTATCTCATTAATTTAGTTTATTTTAATTACTATAGCCTATTTTTTGCCTTATAGAATATTTTAATATGTGATAAAGCAACCTTTCATTGTTCTTTTTTGTTCATCTTTTAAAACTAATTCTCATGTATTTTTATTTTTCAAGATGAATATAAAACCACCTTGCCAAGTTCCATAAAATATCCATTGGAACAATGTTTGTCATTGCAGTGGGTTTATAGGTTAATTTAGGGAGAAATGGCATCTATAAAATAATAAGTTTATCCAGGCTGGATCATGGTATATCTCTCCTTCAGATCTTTTTTTTTTTGTTTATAATCTTTAATTAAATGTTATAGTTTTCTTCATATAGATCTTGCACATTTAACAGAAATTCTCTCATACCTGGGTAAAAGGTGCCCTGCTTTTGGCTTTTAGAGAGCCCTGCTCTGGCTCTCCTCGAGTTGCTCCTCTTCCTATGGAGTGAGAAGTTCACTGTACCATGGGGACATGCCCATCTGGATCCCCTGTCCACCTGCTTTCTAGATCATAGCCTAGGTATTAGGATGCTGGAATTCCCTGCTCAAATAGCCTTAAGCTGTTTCTGAAGATGTGTGCAGGCTTCTTCCCCAGGTCTTTCCTCATGAGGGCTGATCACACTGCTGCTGTACACAATCTTAGGCCTGAGGTAAGACCAAGTGATCGCTGCTTGAGTAGGGTGCAGACATTCAGGCTGATGTACATGAATGTGTATGAGATCCCTGATGTGTGGATAGGGCTAGGGAGTGGGAGAGAAAGGAGTTAGCCTGGGTTTGGGGAGTAGCTCTCTCTATGAAACTACTTTCTGGCACAGAACCTTGAGGTCATTTTGAAAGTATATTTATAAATCTGTAGTTTTCTTTTTTTGGTAATGCCTCTGTCGGGTTTTGGTATCAGGATTATGCTGGCATCATAGAACAAGTTGTGTTCCCTCCTCTATTTTCTGAAATAATTTGTCTAAATTTGGTATGATACCATTCTTTCACACCTGTTAGGATTCATAATTGGGTCTAGGGCTTTATGTGTGGAAAGATTTTTGATGTTAAAGCCAATTTCTTTAAAAATATAGGTATATTCATATTGTTTCATCTCATGTCAGTTTTGATAAGTTGAATTTTTCAAAGATTTTGTCTATTTTGTTTTCAATCTTATTTCTCTCTGACCTTCATGTTGAATAATTTCTATTGATCTGTTTTCAATTTCATTGACTATTTCCACTATCATTTCCAATCTACTATTAAACCCATCAAATGATTTAAAAATTTTAGATACTGTATTTCTCAGGTATAAAATTTATACTTGTTTCTCTTTTAGAGTTTACATTACTTTTTTGAGATTTTCTGTCTTCTCACTCATTGAAAACAAATTTTCCTTTAGCTCCTTGAGCATAGTTATACTAATAGCTTTACAGTCCTCTTTTTTTGTGTGGCTAATTCCAACATATGAATCATCTTGGGGTTGGTTTCCATTAATTGTCTCTTTTTCCAAGCATGGGTGATATTTCCATATTTCTTTATATGTAGAATAATTTTCTCTTGTATTCTAGACATTTTGAGTGGTCTACTGTTAGAGACTCTGGGTTCTGTTTTGCTTTTCTGAAGAATATTTATTTTGATTTGTTTATCAGTTAGTTAGCTTGGCTGAACTCAAACTACAAATTCAGCCTCCCCTGTGGAAGTAAACAAGTGAAATTTCAGTTGAGTTCACTCGGCCTTATTTAGGCTTCTTGGAGTGTGCCCCCTTATATTAATTTCCTGAGGCTGTTGTAACAAATTACCACGTACTTTTGGCTTAAAACAACAGAAATTTATTCTTTTACTGCTCTTGAGGCCAGAGTTCCAAAATCCAGTAGGGCTGTGCTTCCTCTGGGGACTCAGGAGGATTCATTCTTTGCCTCTTCCAGCTTCTGTGGCTGCCAACATTCCTTCACTTGTGGCCACATCACTCTAATCTCTGCCTCTATGGTCACATTTCCTCCTCCTCGTCTGTCTGTTAAGTCCCCCTGTGCCTCCCACTAATAAGGACACATGTCATTGGATTTAGGGCTCACCTGGATAATCCAGGATTATGTCCTCATCTCAAGATCTTTAGTCCCATCTGCAAGTTTAATTTTTCCACACTGGTTAACATTCACAGGTTTCAGGGATTTGACAGGCATATCTGCTGGGTGCCATTTTTTTCAGCCTACTAAAACTGTGTATGTGTGGTTTAGGACTCATCCAGAGATTTGGGCAGAGTTTACAGATAGAATTTGGTATTCCCCATTCTGGATCTTTCTTAACTATCCAGGTGCTGTCCTCAGGTTCCACAGGTTGCCTGAAAGCCTGTTGGTTTCTATATGAGTTTTAGCCATCCTGCAGGGTGCAAACTGACCTTTGCCCTCAGGCTGAAAGCCATGCAATAGGAAATTCATCCAGTGCTCTTCCCTGTTTCCAAGTGTTTATTCCTCCACAATTGTACTGCTTTTGTTTGCTCCCCATTGCCTTCAAGTATTTTATTAAAAATATATTTCGTCAAAAATCAGACTCACAGATACAGAGAACAAACTAGTGATTACCAGTGGGGAGAGGGAAGAGGGGAGGGGCAATATAGGGATAGGGGAGTAAGATATACAAGCTATTAGGTACAAAATAAGCTTTAAGGATATATTGTACAACATGGGGAATGTAGCCAATATTCTTAATAACTATAAATAGAGTATAACCTTTAAAAATTGTGAATCACTGTATTGTACACCTGTAACGTATAATATTATACAGCAACTATACTTTAATAAAAAAATTTTGTCTAGAATTTATAGTTCTTATTTATGGTATGGTTGATCCAATAAGACCTAATAAACCATGACTGGCATTAGAACTTTGCAAAGTTGGAGGATCAACCATATTTTATTTAATAGTTTTTATATGTATTTATAACTTTTAATATTTAGACATTTAATATTTTTGCATTTATGCTCATATATGAGGTTGCCTAATATTTTTTCTTTTTGTATTATCCTTAATTTTGTTTGCCATCAGATTATGCTGGCCTGGTTGACTGATTTGAATAGCAGGCCAGGCCATGTTTTTCAAAGTTATGGAATAATTTACTATATTTTATTGAATCCAATATATAGCATTATGTTATGTCATTAGGAAAAAAGAATGGTGCTAACTAAACCGTGACATAAAGTTTTCTTATTACTTGAACGTTTGATTTTATGCTTAATGAGAGTGTTCTTTTAGGCTTTTTTAGACATCGATTTTAAAAGTCGTATTTCTCCATAGTTTATATGTAAAATGGAAAATTTGACTACATTTTCAGCATCTTCTGTGATTCCGGGGCTATTCAAGTTTTCTCTCTCAACTGAATCAATTTTGATAGCAGATATGTTGCCTAGAAAATTGTCTATTTCATTTATGTTCTCAAATCTATTCGTACAAAGTTGTACACAATACACTCTTTTTATTTCCAGCTTTATTGAGATATAATTAACACATATCATTGACTAACTTTAAGGTGTACAATGTGATGATTTTAGATATGCAAAACGATTACTATAGTCAAGTTAGTTAACACATCCTTCACCTCACATAATTTCCATTTTTTTTGTTTTTGTTATGATGAGAACATTCAAGATCTACTGTATGCAAAACAGTATTATTAACTATAGTCTCTATTCTGTATGTTAGTTCCTCAAACTTGATAATCTTTTAACTGGAAGTTTGTAACCTTTGACCAATATCTCCTAATTTCCCTCATCCCTGCCCCCAGCCCCTGGCAACCACAAATCTACTGTTTCTATGATTGTGGCTTTTTTAGGTTCCACATATAAGTGAGATCATTCAATATTTTTATTTCTCTTTCTGACTTATTTCACTTAGCGTAATGCTGTCAAGGTTATCTACATTGCCACAAAAAGCAGAATTTCCTTCTTTTTTTATGGCTGAATAATACTACATTCATCTTTTATCCATTCATCCACTGACAGACATTTAGGTTGTTTCCATGTTTTGGCTAATGTTAATAATGCTGCAATGAACACAGTGGTGCAGATATCACTGTGAGATAGTGATTTCAGTTCTTTCAGACAAATAACTGGAAGTAATATTGCTGGCTCATACTATTTTTCTACTATTAATGGTTTGAGGAACATCCATACTGTTTTCCAACAGTATGGAAAGTATGGAACCTTCCATACTGCTGTCTGTACCAATTCACATTTCCATCAACAGTGCACAGGTTTTTCCTTTCTCCACATCCTCCAGAGAAATTGTTATTGCTTGTATTTTTCGTGATAGCCATTCTAGCAGGTGTGAGGCAGTCTCTCGATGTGGTTTTGATTTGTGTTTCCCTGATTATTAGTAATGCTGAGGATCTTTTTATGTGCCTGTTGACCATCTCTCTATCTTCTTTGAAAAAATGTCTATTCAGTTCCATTGCCCATTTTGTAATTAGATTATCTGTGGTTTTGCTATTGAGTTTTGTGAGTTCCTTATAGTTTTGGATATTAATCCCTTATCAGAATGTGGTTTGCAAATATTTTCTTCCATTTGTAGGTTTACTTTTCATTTTGTTGACTATTTCTTTTGCTGTGCAGAAGCTTTTTAGTTTGATGTACTCACACTGGTTAATTTTTTGTTTTGTTGCTTGTGCTTTTGATGTCATACCCCAAAAATCATTGACGAGACCAATATAAATGAGCTTTTCTTGTATGTTTTCTTCCAGGAGTTTTGTGGTTTCAGGTTTTAATTTAAGTCTTTAATCCACTTCACATTAATTTTTATGAGTTGTGTAAGATACTGTCGAATTTCATTCTTTTCCTTGTTGATATCCAGTTTTCCCAACACCGTTTATTGAAGACTGCAGGCATACCTCAGAGATAACACAATACGTTCTTAATGTTTTGAATATTTCCCTTGTGTTAGTTTTCTTTTTCATATTCTGATTTTTTTTTTCTGGATGTGGTGTTATATACTAGTTATAAACCAAAACAAGACTCAAATGCCATTCTCCTTGGTATTTCCTGATTCCACTCAGCAATTAGTTCTTCTTACTCAACTTCCCAAAGTTATTTTTTTAATTGAAATTGTATTTTTTACCAAGTAATATGTGTATGTGGTTTTAAAATTCAAATAGTAGTGTAAGACTTCTAATTGAAAAATAGAAAGTCTGTTTTCTAAACCTTGCCATCATTCTCCACTGTACATACCCAAGTCCTACTTACCACTGGCAACCATTTTAAACTCTGTTAACTGTTTCTTTCAGAACTTACCTCCATATTACTCAATGGCATGCTTATATTGCTATTTCTCATTTATTTGTTATCTTTTAAAAACATTTTAGGCATACTCTATTAACATCTTCGTATTGATTATGATGATTTTGCTTTCTTATACCACTCCTGCACATATTTTTTTTTCCATTTAGACTTACAATTTCACAGCTTTTGGTTAAGTCGATATTCAATATTTATGTTCTTATGATTCTATTGATACTGTTCATAGCTGAGCCATGACATATGCTACGGACACATTTTTTTTCATGCCCAACTTTTTATTTTTCCTGGAGTTAATAGCTACCCTTTCTGTTGTTTGGTCTTTTTGTTTAATTTTCTGTGTATGTGTATCACTAAGTCTTCTCTCACATTCCGACAGACCTATACGACTTCTCTTCATATGGTTAAAATCCGTAGGTTCTACTTTTTATCTTGAAGAGATTGCTTTGTGGAGCCTTCCTTCCTCCTGTTCTGATATGAACTGGTTTAGTTCTTAGCTCGTGGATCATTGGTATAATGTTGATCATTTATGTATCTAAGAACAGAATTTTGATATCAATAAAGTGAGAGAGATAGAGAAGTGAGGGAGAGAGGAAAAGAGAGAAGAGAAAATTGATAAATCAACAATTATAATGGGACTCTAATATTGTTAGACTGAATGTTTGTATTCCCCCAAAGTTCATACAATGAAATCTAATCCCCAATGTGATAGTATTTGGAGGTGGGACCTATGGGAAGTGATTATGTCATGAGGGTGGAGCTCCCGTGAGTGGGATTCGGGCTCTTATAAAAAATACTGCAGAGAACTCCCTCATGGGAGAATGACCGTGAGGCTATTCAGAGATCATCAGGGCTACTCTTCCCACCAACAGATCCAGAGTGCAGCGGCTCAGGGGGCAGAGCAATTTCAAAGAGTAGAGTTGTCTCTTCAGTTCAAGAAGGCCAGGATACCTTCACCCAGTACCTCAGGGATGAACTGTGTGCAGCATAGCCATGGGGGTGGGGCTGCTGGAACTTCCCTTGTGCAGCCCAGCCTGTGAGAGCTGCAGTTGCTGGGACCTCAGCTAAGAGAGCCACTGGGCCCCAGCAGAGAGCCTCTATGGAGCTGTCCTGCAAAGCTGTGGGGGTGATGTTGCCACCCTAGTAGGCCTGGAAGGCAGAACATTGAGCCAAAGGATTAGTCTCAAGCCTTAAAGTCTTATGGAATTTGCCCCATTAGGTTTTGGATTTATTTGGGACCCGTCACTCTTTTCTTCTTTCTTATTTCTCTCTTTTGGAATGAGAATGTCTACCCTATGCTTGTTCCACCATTGTATTTTAGAAGCACATAATGCATTTGGTTTCACAGGTTCACAGCTGGAGAGTCATTTTTCCCAGGATGAATCATACCTTGAGGCTCAACCATATCTGATTTAGTTGATACTTAGGTGAGATTTTAGACTTTGACTTTAAAGTTGATGCTGGAATAAGTTGAAACTCTGGGGGCTATTGGGATGGAATAAATGTATTTTGCATGTAAGAAGGACATGAGTTTTGGGGGAACAGGGCTGCAGTGCCATAGACTGAAAGATTGTGTCTCCTTAAATTTCATATGTTGAAACCCTAACCCTCGAGTGTGATGGTGTTTGGAGTTAGTGGAACCTTTGGGAAGTGATTAGATTACTAGGGTGGCACCTTCATGAATGGAATTAGTGCCCTTATAAAAGATACTCCAGAGAGTTCCCTTGTTCCTTCCCCCATGTGAGGACACAGCAAGAAGATGGCTGAATGGAAAAAAACTGTTCCTTCACTCTCTAGTACTACTACACTCACACTTCTGGCCAAGAAATGTGTGTGGGTTTTTCCTACACCAAGTAATTCTCCAATTCTCTGCAGATACCAGCTGGGTGTTTTATAATTCAATTCAATTCTGACACTGTCTACCTGGAGTCAGTGTCAGAGCCACAGGATAAGGGCTCAGTTCCACAAGACTGCCCCCCCCCCACTTCAGATGCCAGTTGCAAATCTGGGCTTCTGGTTCTTCTGACATCCAGTTATAAATTTAAGGTTCTCTTGACCCCCTCCTTGGGTTTGATAGTTTGTTAGACTGGTTCACAGGACTCTGGAAAACAGTTTACTTACTAGATTACCAGTTTATTATAAATGGATACCACTCAGGAACAGCCAGATGGAAGAGATGCATAAGGCAAGGTGTGAGGGAGAGGTGCAGAGATTTTCCATGCTCTCTCCAGGTGTACCACCCTCCCAGCACCTCCATGTGTTCACCAACCTGGAAGCTCTCTGAACTCAGTACTTTCAGGATTTTTATGGAAGCTTCATCAGGTAGGCATGATTGATTATTAACTCAACCTCTAGCCCCTGTCCCCTCCCGGGAGGATGAGGGTTGGAGCTGAATGTTCTAAGCTTCTAATCATGGCTTGGTCTTCCTGGTGACGCACCCCCATACAGGAGCTATCTAGGAGCCCACCAGAGTCACCTTATTAGAAAAAAAAGATGCTCTTGTCACTCAGGGAATTCCAAGGGATTTAGGATCTCTGTGTCAGGAACTAAGGTCAAATACCAAATATTAGAACAAAAGATTCTCCTAGCACCTTTATTGCTCAGGAAATTACAAAAAATTTGGGAGCTCTGGTCAGGAGCTTGGGATAACAACCAAAATGTATATTTCTTATTATATCACAATGGCTGTCTGAACCAGGAAGCAGGCCCTTACCAAACAGTGAATCTGCTAGCACCTTGACCTTGAACTTCCCAACTTCCAGAACTGTGAGAAATAACTGTTTGTTGTTTAAACCATCTACTCTATGGTATGTTTTCTGGTAGCAGCCCAAATGTATTAAGACAAACATATTTCTCATAACATGGCAGTTCTAGTAGACAAAATATGTAAGACTATAAAGAATTTGAATAATATAATTAAGAAATTTGATCTAATAAATATATATATAGACAACCTTGTACTCAAAAAACAGCATACAGGGCTTCCCTGGTGGCTCAGTGGTTAAAAATCTACCTGCCAATGCAGGGGACATGGGTTTGAGCCCTGGTCTGGGAAGATCCTACATGCTGCGGAGCAACTAAACCCGTGCGCCACAACTACTGAGCCTGTGCTCTAGAGCCCATGCGCCACAACTACTGAAGCCTGCATGCCTAGGTTCTGTGCTCCGCAACAAGAGAAGCCACCGCAATGAGAAGCCCACTCATTGCAACAAAGAGTAGTCCCCACTTGCCGCAACTAGAGAAAGCCCGCGTACAGCAAGGAAGACCCAATGCAGTAAAAAATAAATGAACAAAGTAAATAAAAATAAAAAAAACCCAGCATACGAATTATTTTCAAACTCACATGGAAATGTCTCAAATATTGACTACATGTTAAGCTACAAAGGATCTACAAATCTCCAAAAGTAAAAATCATACAGGCCAAATTCTCTGACTCAAATGTAATGTGATAACAAATCAGTAAAGAAAGTGTATCAAAAAATAGTTCTATCTACTTAGAATCTTCAAAACAGCTTTTAAAATAAATCTTAGGCTAAAGAGGGAATCAAGATAAATTTACAAACTATTTAGAAATGAACAAAAATGAGAACAGTATACATTCAAAGATATAGAACATAACTGAAGTGGTAAGAAGAGGAAATTTTAAGTAGTTATTCAAAAGTGAGAAAAGTTTAGAATAAATGGACAAAGCATTAAAAAATTCAGAAGAAATTTTCAGAAAAAAAGAATCTAAAATGGGGGAACTAGCAAATATAAAAAAAAGAAATTAATGGTGATTCTTATGTAGTCAAACATAGCAATTACTGATTTAGAAGTGACACTGTTCTAGTTCATGGGTTGGCAAACTTCTGTGAAGGGCCAGATAGAAAATATTTTTGGCTTTGCAGGCCATGTGGTCTCTGTCTCTGTCTCAGCTACTCAAATCTGCCATTATAGCACGAAAGCAGCCGTGTGCAATACATAAATGAATGGGTGTTGCTATGTTCCAATAAAACTTTATATTTACAAAACATGCAGCCATGATCAAGAGTAATCAGTGTCCTTTGCACAGTCCTGCTTCAACATTATTGCTTGTAGACATGCTGTTCATAGGATTTCATGCAGAGTTTAATATTGTAACAGTCAAGAACACCTAAAATCACAGTGATAATTGTTCCCTTTAAATTGCCTGTGGTATAGCCTTTGTGATCAAGAGCCAGAAGAAAAGAGGCTTTTAATAGAGAAGTCAGGGAAATTGAGTGGAAAGCTTAGATCTAGGAACTTGTTGATATAAGAAACTTACATTATTTTAAACTACCTGAGTTATAGCAGCAAAGAAGGAACATGAGGTCTTTTTCTGGATAAAATGGGATGTTGCTATGAACTGATTTAAGCTTCTCTGGCTATCTACAGTATCATTGGCTCCTGACAATTGGAGGTGGCAGGAATATGCTTACCCCCAACATACTACTGGGTGGTATATAACAATGATGGCAAGTCTCAGCCGAAAGTCTGCATCAAGTACAGATATTCACTAGGAAGCAGGCAGAAAAACCAACATAGCATCCCATTCTCTGTCCTTTTAGATTTTCCAGCAAGCACTTTGCATGAAAGTTTCATTCTGAGGAGGATGGAACTAACATTCTCGTGGTATGATTAGTCAGTTTTCTACCTGAACAGTGACAGAGTTCTCTCTTAAGCTGGAAACAGACATATTCAGGGTGCTCTTCATAGTTGTTAGACTGATGGATTTGCCAGATTGTTATACCTTGTTCATGTCAGAACAGAGGTACCTGTTTAATCTTTCTTCAACATGATTAATTTCCCCATAAAATTGTTTATTTCTAATAGCGCTTATGCTTAATAATGAACACTTGGGTGCATATCTGGATAAGATTTTAAAAGCACTTGCCGTAGTCACATAAAGGGTGTGGATTCCTGATTAGGGTCCTTCAAACACTGACTAATCTCCGCTGGAGTGAAGATTTCTGATTAGGGTACTCCAAGTGAAAACCAGCTGTCTCTCAGTGTATACATTCAAGGCTAACTTACATACTCATATATGTTTATATTGAATTTTTTTGCTTTTAATTTCATTATTTTTCATTAAGGTGTAAACATTAACATTTATCAATTTTAAGTGAAAAATTTGATGTCTTAAAATGTATACTGTGGTGTAACCACCATCACAATCATAATATAGAACGTATCTTTCATCTCAAAACATTCCCTCATGCCACTGTGCCCTCAAACTCTTGGTTTTTAAAGCTCATATATATTTATAAGTTTTATGTATTCCTAATGTATTAATTCTTTTTCAAATGGTTTTTAAAAATTGAGATATAATTGACATATAACATTGTATAAGTTTAAGGTGTATAACATAATCATTTGATATATGTGTATGTTGCAAAATGATTACCACAATAAGTTTAGTTAACATTCATCACCACACACATAGTTAAAATTCTTTTTCTTGTGGTGAGAATTATTAAGATCTACTCTTAGCTTCTTTCAAATATCCGTACGGTATTGTTTGTCACCATGGTGTACGCTATATCCCCCTGACATTTATTTTATAAGTGGAAATTTATACCTTTTGACCACCTTCACTCATTTTGCCCATCTTTCACCCACCTTGTATTAACTCTTTTTTTTTTTTTTTTTTTTTTTTTGTGGTACGTGGGCCTCTCACTGTTGTGGCCTCTCCTGTTGCGGAGCACAGGCTCCGGACGCACAGGCTCAGCGGCCATGGCTCAAGGGCCTAGCCGCTCGGCGGCATGTGGGATCTTCCTTGACCGGCGCACGAACCTGTGTCCCCTGCATCGGCAGGCGGACTCTCAACCACTGCGCCACCAGGGAAGCCCTATTAACTCTTTTGTCATTGTAATATTCTCTGTCTTGAACTTTATTTTGTCTGATATTAATGTATTCACTCCAGCTTTCTTATGCTTAATATTTTCATGGTATATTCTTCCAGCCTTTTACTTTTAGTCTACTCGTGTCAGAGTATATGTTTTTTTTTCTTTAATCTGACAATCGCTGCAATTTGACTGGAGGATTTAGCTCATCTATTTGCATTTAATGTAACTATTGATATGGTTATATGTAGGCTTGCAATTTACTATTTTTTACTACTTGTTTCATCTCTTTTTGTTCCTCCATTCTTCTTTTCACACTAATTTAATGTATCTTTTGTTATTTTATTTTAATTATTCTAATTGAAACATAGTTGACATACAATATTATGTTTCAGGTGTACTGCATAATGATTCGACATTTACATAAGAAATGATCATCACGATAAGTCTAGTAACCATTTGTGCCCATATAAAGTTATTAAAATATAATTGACCATATTCCTCATGCAGTATATTACAGCCTCATGGCCTATTTATTTTATAACTGGAAGTTTGTACCTCTTAACCATCTTCACCTATTTCACCCAACCTCTCCTCCCCTCTGGCAAACATCTGTTTGTTCTCTGTATCTGTGAGTCTGTTTTCATTTCATTTGGTTTGTTTTGTTTTTTAGAGTCCACATATAAGTGAGATCATGTGGTATTTGTCTTTCTCTGTCTGACTTATTTCACTTAGCATAGTACACTCTGGGTCCATCCATGTTGTCACAAATGGCAATATTTCATTTTTTATGGCTGAGTAATATTCCATTGTATATATATACTACATCTTCTTTATCCATTTGTCTAATAAAGGGCATTTATGTTGCTTCCATATCTTGGCTATTGTAAATAATGCTGCAGTGAACATAGGGGTGCATATATCTTTTCAAATTAATGTTTTTCTTTTCTTCAGGTAAATACCCCAAAGTGAAATTGCTGGATCATATGGTAGTCCTAGCTTTGATTTTTTGAGGAACCTGTTTTCCATAGTGGCTGCACGAATTTACATTCCCATCAACAGTGCACGAGTGTTCCCTTTTCTTCACATCCTCACCAAAACGTGTTATTTTTTGTCTTCTTAATGATAGCCATTCTGACACGTGTGAGGTGGTAATCACATTGAGGTTTTCATTTGCACTTCCCTGCTGATTAGTGATGTTGAGCATCTTTGCATGTGTCTGTTGGCCATCTGTATGTCTTCTTTGGAAAAAATGTCTATTCAGGTCCTCTGTCCATTTTTAATTTGGGTTGTTTGATTTTTTCCCCTGCATCGGCAGGCGGACTCTCAACCACTGCGCCACCAGGGAAGCCCTATTAACTCTTTTGTCATTGTAATATTCTCTGTCTTGAACTTTATTTTGTCTGATATTAATGTATTCACTCCAGCTTTCTTATGCTTAATATTTTCATGGTATATTCTTCCAGCCTTTTACTTTTAGTCTACTCGTGTCAGAGTATATGTTTTTTTTTCTTTAATCTGACAATCGCTGCAATTTGACTGGAGGATTTAGCTCATCTATTTGCATTTAATGTAACTATTGATATGGTTATATGTAGGCTTGCAATTTACTATTTTTTACTACTTGTTTCATCTCTTTTTGTTCCTCCATTCTTCTTTTCACACTAATTTAATGTATCTTTTGTTATTTTATTTTAATTATTCTAATTGAAACATAGTTGACATACAATATTATGTTTCAGGTGTACTGCATAATGATTCGACATTTACATAAGAAATGATCATCACGATAAGTCTAGTAACCATTTGTGCCCATATAAAGTTATTAAAATATAATTGACCATATTCCTCATGCAGTATATTACAGCCTCATGGCCTATTTATTTTATAACTGGAAGTTTGTACCTCTTAACCATCTTCACCTATTTCACCCAACCTCTCCTCCCCTCTGGCAAACATCTGTTTGTTCTCTGTATCTGTGAGTCTGTTTTCATTTCATTTGGTTTGTTTTGTTTTTTAGAGTCCACATATAAGTGAGATCATGTGGTATTTGTCTTTCTCTGTCTGACTTATTTCACTTAGCATAGTACACTCTGGGTCCATCCATGTTGTCACAAATGGCAATATTTCATTTTTTATGGCTGAGTAATATTCCATTGTATATATATACTACATCTTCTTTATCCATTTGTCTAATAAAGGGCATTTATGTTGCTTCCATATCTTGGCTATTGTAAATAATGCTGCAGTGAACATAGGGGTGCATATATCTTTTCAAATTAATGTTTTTCTTTTCTTCAGGTAAATACCCCAAAGTGAAATTGCTGGATCATATGGTAGTCCTAGCTTTGATTTTTTGAGGAACCTGTTTTCCATAGTGGCTGCACGAATTTACATTCCCATCAACAGTGCACGAGTGTTCCCTTTTCTTCACATCCTCACCAAAACGTGTTATTTTTTGTCTTCTTAATGATAGCCATTCTGACACGTGTGAGGTGGTAATCACATTGAGGTTTTCATTTGCACTTCCCTGCTGATTAGTGATGTTGAGCATCTTTGCATGTGTCTGTTGGCCATCTGTATGTCTTCTTTGGAAAAAATGTCTATTCAGGTCCTCTGTCCATTTTTAATTTGGGTTGTTTGATTTTTTATATTGAGTTGTATGAGTTCTTTATATAGTCTGGATATTAACCCCCTATTGGATATATGATTTATAAATACTTTCCCCAATTTAGTAGGCTGCTTTTCTGTGTTGTTACTGGTTTCCTTCACTGTGCGAAAGCGTTTAAGTTTAATGTAGTCCCATTTGTTTATTTTTTCTTTTGTTCTCCTTGCTTGAGGAGACAGATCCACAAATATATTGCTAAGACCAATGTCAAAGAGTGTACTGCCTATGCTTTCTTCTAGAAGTTTTATGGTTCAAGGTCTTAGATTTAACTCTTTAATCCATTTTGAGTTTATTTTTGTATTTGGTGTGAGAAAATGTTGGTCTAAGTTCATTCTCTTGCATGTAGCTGTTCTGTTTTCTGAACACCATTCATTGAAGAGGCTTTCTTTTTCCCATTGTATATTCTTGCCTTCTTTGTCAGACTAGTTGGCCATATATGTGAGGGTTTATTTCTGGACTCTGTTTTGTTCCATTGATCTATGTGTCTTTGTGCCAGTACCATGCTGTTTTGAAGACTGTAGCTTTGTAGTATAGTTGGAAAGAGGGAGTGTGATACCTTCAGCTTTGTTCTTCTTTCGCAAGATTGTTTTGGCTATTTTAATTCTTGTATTGATATTTTAGCTATTTTTCATTGCAGCCCTGTTAAATGTTGCTCTAGGATTTATAACCTGCATCTTAAACTTAATATAACCTATTTAGATTTAATATTGAATTACTTCAGGTAAAGTGTAAGAAAATTACAGTAGTATATTTGCATTCCTCCCTTTCTTAGTGTTGGTATTGATATGCATGCAAACACATATTACATGAACATATATTATAAACCCAACAATACAGTGTTATAATTTTCACTTTAGACAATTATATGTCTGCTAAAGAAATTTAAAGGAGGAAAATACTCTTTCTACTTAAACACATATTTACCATTTCTGGGAGCTGGAATCTAGTGTCATTTCCTTTCAGATGAAAAAAATATCTTCAACATTTTATGTAGTGTAGGTCTCCTGGTAATAAATTCACTCATTTGTTGTTTTTCTGAAAATGTCTTAATTTATCTTTGTTTTACTAAATGAAACTTTCCTGGATATAGAATTCTTGGTGGGCATTTTTTGTTTCTCCTTTCGGCACTTTGAATATGTTGTTCCAATGGCTTCTGTAATTTCTCATGAGATGCAAACTACTAATCTTACATCTGTACTTCTGTATGAAACATGTCTGCTGTGGACTGAGTGTGTCCTCCCCCAATTCATATTTTAAAGCTCTAATTCCCAATGCAATAATATTAGGAGGTAGGGCCTTTGGTAGATAATTAGGATTAGATGAGGTCATAAGAGTGGGGCCCCCACAATATGATTAGTGTCCTTATGAGAAGAGGGAGAGACCAGTGCCCTGTTTCTCTCTGCCATGTGAGGATGCAGTGAGAAGAAAGCTTTCTGCAAACCAGGAGGAAGGCTCTCATCAGAAATAAATTGCTGACACCTTGACCATGGACTTCTCAGACTTTAGAACTGTGAGAAATAAATCTTTGTTTAAGCTATATAGTCTATGGTACTCTTTTTTTTTATGGTATTCTGTTATAGCAACCAGAACTAAGTTAGTAAAGTCTCTATTTTCTTGCTGCTTTCAAGACTTTCCACTCATCTTACGCTTTCAGCTGATTGACCATGTGGTATCTAGGAGTAGTTTCTTTGTGTGTTTTTTTTTTTTTCCTGTTTGGAGTTTGTTGAATTTCTTGGTTTGTAAATTATATTTTACTCAAAATCTGGTAAATTTTTGTTTATTGTTTCTTTAAATATTTTTAAATTCTCTTTTTTCTACCTCTTGTTTTCTGGGATTATGGTTATACTCTTGTTGAACTGCTTCATATTGTCCACAGGTCTCTGAGGTTCTTTTTATTAACATTCAGTCTTTTTTTCTCCCTGTTCTTTGGATTGAAAGATTTATTTTGAAGTTTATGAATTCTTTATTCTGATATCTCCAATCTGATAACTGAGTTCATCTAGCAAGTTATTTTAGCTCTACAATTTCCTTTTTAAAAATTTTCATGTGTCTGTTGAGATTCCTTATCTGTTCACTGAAACATATTTTTCTTCAATTTCTGAACATATTTTTAAAAAGTCTTTGAACATGTTTATATTATCTGCTTTGAAGTCTTTGTCTGATAAATTCAACATTTGGTGCAAATCAAAACTACAGTGAGGGGCTTCCCTGGTGGCGCAGTGCTTGAGAGTCCGCCTGCCGATGCAGGAGACGCGGGTTCGTGCCCCGTTTCGGGAAGATCCCACATGCCGCGGAAAAAAAAAACTACAGTGAGGTATCACCTCACACCAGTCAGAATGGGCATCATCAAAAACTCTACAAACAATAAATGCTGGAGAGGGTGTGGAGAAAAGAGAACCCTCTTGCACTGTTGGTGGGAATGTAAATTGATACACCCACTATGGAGAACAGTATGGATGTTCCTTAAAAAACTAAAAATAGAACTACCATATGACCCAGCAGTCCCACTGCTGGGCATATACCCTGAGGAAACCATAATTCAAAAAGAGTCATGTACCACGATGTTCATTGCAGCACTATTTACAATAGCCAGGACATGGAAGCAACCTAAGTGTCCATCGACAGATAAATAGATAAAGAAGATGTGGCACATATGTACAATGGAATATTAATCAGCCATAAAAAGAAACAAAATTGAGTTATTTGTAGTGAGGTGGATGGACCTAGAGTCTGTCATACAGAGTGAAGTAAGTCAGAAAGAGAAGAACAAATACCATATGCTAACACATATATACGGAATCTAAAAAGAAAAGAAAGGTTCTGAAGAACCTAGGGGCAGGACAGAAATAAAGACGCAGATGTAGAGAATGGACTTGAGGACACAGGGAGGGGGAAGGGTGAGCTGGGATGAAGTGATAGAGTAGCATTGACATATATACACTACCAAATGTAAAATAGATAGCTAGTGGGAAGCAGCCACATAGCACAGGGAGATCAGCTTGGTGCCTTGTGACCACCTAGAGGGGTGGGATAGGGAGGGTGGGAGGGAGATGCAAGAGGGAGGGGATATGGGGATATATGTATATGTATAGCTGATTCACGTTGTTATACAGCAGAAACTAACACAGCATTGTAAAGCAATTATACTCCAATAAAGATGTTAAAAAAATTCAACATTTGGACTCTCTTGGAGTCAGTATCTATTGGCTGCCTTTTTTTCTCTGAGTATGAATCACACTTTCTTGTCCCTTTGCATGTCTAGTGATTTTTGTTTAAAAACTGGTTATCATAGATAGTATGTTATAGCAACTCTGTCTCATGTTCTTCTGAAGATTATCATCTTTTCTAATATAAAGTTAACTGAATTCAACTTGTAAACCTTTTCTCCCCAAGGGATATAGTTGCTGATACCTATGCTCTGTTCTTATGCCTTCCCACTGTTGCTTTTTTAGGATGGCTCCGTGTGACTCTCCCTTGTGCCTGCAAAATTTGGTGAATGGCCAAGGATTTAGGCAGAAATGGAGCTCACCTTCTCTGTGATATTCTTTTTTTTTTCAATATTTATTTATTTGGTTGCTTTGGGTCTTAGTTGTGACAGGCGGGCTCCTTATTTGCAGCTCACAGGCTCCTTAGTTGCGGCTCATCAGCTCCTTTGTTGTGGTATGCATGTGGGATCTAGTTCCTGGACCAGGGATTAAACCCGGGCCCCCTGCATTGGGAGTGTGGAATCTTAACCACTGCACCACTAGGGAAGTCCCTGTAATATTCTTGATTATAGGGATTTTCTCTCAATTTTCTAATTTCCAGTTGCTCCACCAGCTTTGGGGTCTGCATTCTGGTACTTCAAGCCAATCAGCCTTCAGCTTTATGCTGCCCAACAATGCACTCAGTTATGAAAAATATCAAGCTTACAGATTTTGCCTCACAGATCTCTATTTCTTTTTTAATTGTTTTATTATTTTTTAATTTATTTTTATTGAAGTATAGTTGATTTACAGTACTGTGTTAGTTTCAGGTGTACAGCATAGTGATTCTTTTTTTGAGGATTATATTTCATTATAGGTTATTATAAGATATTAGGTATAATTCTCTGTGCTGTACAATAAATCCTTGTTGCTATCTCTTTTATGTACAGTAGGTTGTATCTTTTAATCCCATAATCCTAGTATATTCCTCCCTTCCTCCCTTTCCCCTTTTGTAACCATAAGTTTGTTTGCTATGTCTGTGAGTGTGTTTCTCTTTTGTAAGTAAGTTCATTTGTGTCATATTTTAGGTTCCACATATAAGTGATATCATAAGATATTTGTCTTTGTCTGACTTGCTTCACTTAGTATGACAATCTGTAGGTCCATCCATGTTGCTGCAAATGACATTATTTTGTTCTTTTTTATGGCGGAGTAATATTCCATTGCAGATATGCACCACATCTTCTTTATCCATTCATCTGTCAATGGACACTTTGGTTGTTTCCCTGTGTTGGCTATTGTAAATAGTGCCACTATGAACATTGGGGTGCATGTATCTTTTCGAATTAGAATTTTTGTCTTTTCTGGATATATGCCCAGGAGTGGGATTGCTGGATCTTATGGTAACTCTATTTTCAGTTTTTTGAGGAACCTCCATACTGTTCTCCATAGTGGCTGCACCAATTTACATTCCCAGCAACAGTGTAGGAGGGCTCTCTTTTCTCCACACCCTCTCCAGCATTTATTATTTGTAAACTTTTTAATGATGACCATTCTGACCAGTGTGAGGTAGTACCTCACTGAATTTCTCTGATAATTAGCAATGCTGAGCAGCGTGCTTCTACTTTAGTTTATAGAGCCACCTAGCTCTCTTTGTGACATGTGACTTATACTAAAATAGCCTAAGTTTTCTCCATGTTCCCTGGCAGAGTCCCTCTCCCTCAAATTCATATGTAGATGTGGCAGTAGCTGCTGTCTGTCTGGGGCTAGAGAAACTGACTTATAGTTGAGTTGTGGATTGTGATTGTTGTATTGTTCATATTATCTAGGAGAGACATCTTCTAAAGAGGTTTGAGAGTTTGTGAGCTTCTGGTGGTACAAAAGGGCTGGGGGGAGGGAAAGAATTGTCAAAGGGATAGCAGCCTGAAGAGAATAATTGGCAGGTCTTGAAGCTCCTCAGGGATTGAGTGATCGTGGGACTGAAGCAGCTGCCAGGGTTGAGGGAAGAAAGAGATTGGCTTCTGGTTACTGGGAAGAGGGTGGTCTAGTTCAGAAAATTTCAGCAGGCATAGTCCAGGGATGCTGACTTGGAATTCACAAAGCTTCAAGGAGAACGATGTTAACTTGAAGGTGAGGGTGGGTCTGGGCCCAGAATAGGCAAAGCCTCTGCTTCTGCAAGCATTTATGTATAAGAGGAAACTGGCTCAACCCTCTGGATTTGGAAGAGTATGAATGAACAATACAGACAAGTAACCCAAAGGGTCAGAGGATGAGCTGTAGAATATAAAAATGGTGAAACAGGGACGATCTAGAGGAGACTAAAGAGCAGTTTTATCCCAAAATTGCCCTGAAGTGAAGAAAAATAGTGAATGCACTTAAACTGACTATGGATATGCTCTATTGTGGACAACGTGGGGCACAGAAACTACTGGAGAAATGAAAGCCAAGGCCTGGGCTTTAGAGGAAAAATTATCCTCTGTTCCCTCAGTGGTAGCAGTACAATGTTACTCAGAGACTGGGGACAAGGGTAGCGGGTTGCTTTTGGAGGCTGTCCTGGGTTATGCCCTGTCACATCCCTCTTCTATCTTATTTGAGAATTTTCACTGCTTCATGTCTTATTCGAATGGCTACCTCATGTATGTTTGTCTTTCTGCTTACTCCCTACCAGTTTTTTCAGCCCTGGCAACTTAACTTTTGTGAGTTGACTAGTTACAATCTGGTCAAATTTTGTTTTAACCTCATGCTTTACTTTTTTTAACATCTTTATTGGAGTATAATTGTTTTACAGTGTTGTGTTAGTTTCTGCTGTAAAGCAAAGTGAATCAGCTATACGTATACATATATCCCCATATCCCCTCCCTCTTGCATCTCCCTCCCACCCTCCCTATCCCACCCCTCTAGGTAGTCACAAAACAACGAGCTGATCTCCCTGTGCTATGTGGCTGCTTCCCACTAGCTATCTATTTTACATTTGGTAGTATATATAAGTCCATGCCACTCTTTTACTTCATCCCAGCTTACCCTTCCCCCTCCTCGTGTCCTCAAGTCCGTTCTCTATGTCTGCGTCTTTATTTCTGCCCTGCCCCTAGGTTCTTCAGAACCATTTTTTTCTTTTTAGATTCCATATATATGTGTTAGCATATGGTATTTGTTTTTCTCTTTCTGACTTACTTCACTCTGTATGACAGACTCTAGGTCCATCCACCTCACTACAAATAACTCAATTTTGTTTCTTTTTATGGCTTAGTAATATCCCATTGTATATATGTGCCACATCTTTATCCGTTCATCTGTTGATGGACATTTAGGTTGCTTCCGTGTCCTGGCTATTGTAAATAGAGCTGCAGTGAACATCGTGGTAGATGCCTCTTTTTGAATTATGGTTTTCTCAGGGTATATGCCCAGTAGTGGGATTGCTGGGTCATATGCTAGTTCATTTTTTAGTTTTTTAAGGAACCTCCATACTGTTCTCCATAGTGGCTGTATCAATTTACATGCCCACCAGCAGTGCAAGAGGGTTTCCTTTCTCCACACCCTCTCCAACATTTATTGTTTGTAGAGTTTTTGATGATAGCCATTCTGACCAGTGTGAGGTGATACCGCATTGTAGTTTTGATTTGCATTTCTCTAGTGATTAGTGATGTTGAGCATCCTTTCATGTGTTTGTTGGCAATCTGTATGTCTTCTTTTGAGAAATGTCTTTAGGTCTTCTGCCCATTTTTGGATTGGGTTGTTTTTTCTTTTTGATTTTGAGCTGGATTCTTCAGTATATGTAAATCAATGTGATACACCATATTAACAAACTGAAGGATAAAAACCATATGATAGTCTCAGTAGATGCAGAAAAAGCTTTTGACAAAATTCAGCACCCATTTATGATAAAAACTCTCCAAAAAGTAGGCATAGAGGAAACCTACCTCAACATAATAAAGGCCATATATATGACAAACCCACAGCAAACATCATTCTCAGTGGCGAAAAGCTGAAACCATTTCTTCTAAGATTATGAGCGAGGCAAGGTTGCCCACTCTCACCACTATTATTCAACATAGTTTTGGAAGTCCTAGCCATGGCAATCAGAGAAGAAAAAGAAATAAATGGAATCGAAATTGGAAAAGAAGAAGTAAAACTGTCACTGTTTGCAGATGACATAGTACTATACATAGAGAATCCTAAAGATGCTACCAGAAAACTACTAAAGCTAATCAATGAATTTGGTGAAGTAGCAGGATACAAAATTTATGCACAGAAATCTCTTGCATTCCTATAACCTCATGCTTTAGATCTACCTGGATCTTCTTCACTGGCCAATTTATTTTTTAGCACCTGACTTCTAATAAAAAATATAAGGCAATATTTGTATATGCTTTATATTTTTCACCATGACCTTTCATTTAGTCCTGCAGATAACCTGTGGCCTACAGTATTCTGTCATGGTGCCGGCAGGAATAACATTCTCAATTGGAATAACTGAGGAGAGTTTAATCATGGAAATATTTTTATAGGTGTGGCCATAAGGTTAAAGGGAAACCAACAAGTGATGTTGAAGCTCTCTTAGGTGGTAGCCATTATCACTCCTAAGCTTCTGGGGCCCTAGGCCTGAAGGGGAAAGAGGAGAGAGTAGAGAGTGTAACTGTTTGGAGAGGGCTATCAGATAGGGGTAAAGGGACTCTTACTCTAGGTAAAAGGATGCAGCCAACTCAGGATAAGCTAGGAGGGAGGGAGCTAGGGAGAATAAAAGCCCTGACCTTATTCTCTTGAGGACCTCTGTCATCCTGTCAGTGCCTCCCATAAAATGAACCCAACTTAGGGACTTCCCTCGTGGCACAGTGGTTAAGAATCTGCCTGCCAATGCAGGGGACATAGGTTCGAGCCCTGGTCCGGGAAGATCTCACATGCCGTGGAGTAACTAAGCCCGTGCACCACAACTACTGAGCCTGTGCTCTAGAGCCCGTGAGCCACAACTACTGAGCCCATGTGCCACAAGTACTGAAGCCTGCGTGTCCTAGAGCCTGTGCTCCGCGACAAGAGAAGCCACTGCAATGAGAAGCCCGTGCACCGCAACAAAGAGTAGCCTCTGCTCGCCACAACTAGAGAAAAAGCCTGCATGCAACAACGAAGACCCAACGCAGCCACACACACAAAAAAGACTGAACCCAACTTGAATCCAGAAATCAAGTAAGTCCATTGATGCAGCCCATACAAAGTTAGCTTCCTGGCCAAAAAGCTGGGTATAGAAACAGGAAGAAAGTATCTGGGGGGGCAAATGAAAGCTTATTTAGCATACCTAGGTCAGCCCTATATTATTAGCTCTATTTTACCATTTCAGATGAGTAAATGGAGACTCAGTGAGGTTAAGTGGCTCACCAAAAGGCTCTATATTAAATCCAAAGACTTAGCTTCTCTTATGAAAGTACCTCCCATAAACTTTCCAAAAATCTATTGTCTCTTTGGCCAATGAAGAACCTTAGGTTATCTAAGGTCAAAAATGATTGACAAATTTTTGTAGATTGACTGAATAGAATGAGTCCCTAAATATAGAAAGTAATTAATTTGTACTAAGTTTCATCAAAGAACTAGATGAAATATTAATTTTTATTAAAAAATTGATCTGCTTTGCAACACACACTATTGACTCTTATACCAGCAGTAGTACTTTTATTCACAATCCCAGCATGAAATTACAAACCAAGATTTTTTTGTGACTTAACTGGTAAATCAGAATGCATGGTATACTTGGAAAACACTTTTCTGATGTCTGTGCTTGCCATTAATCAGTATTGTTCCTTCCCTCAGGGCTCACTTAATGTTGTGGGAAAAAATTTTCTCTGTTATCTAAATTAATAAGTACTACTTTCTAAGCCAGAACATACACCATGCCATTGTTGTAATGTCATTTGCTTCTGTTCCAGAAATATTAAAGGCAACGTAGGTCTTCTTCCAACTAATTAGAAAATCTGAGTAATCTGAGTATTCATTTCATTGATGATATCTAGAAATAGATTTTAGAAGATTCAGGAAGTCCTTTGGTACCATCCCTTGGAGGGATGGTGTAATAGAAATAATCATTTGTAATGAAAATAATCATGATCAAAGTCATGCTCCTTTTATACTGAAAAGACAGCATGTTTCAATACTTTGAACAATCTGGTTTAGGGAATTCAAATCTCTTTCTCAGATCCCAGTGGCATTTTCCCCGAACAGGAGTTCCTCACACACAAAGTATTTATGTTGGCATTTAAAGGGTGGCTTCAGCATATGCATCCTCTGGACAGGACTAAAACTCATTTACATGTTTTATACATGTAAATAATTATTGTAGTGTCCTTCCTACACAGAGATGATATTGCTAACCCAAAGTCACTCAGGCATGTTCTTAAAGATGTGCTCTCCATAGCAAGGTAGGTTTCTACTATTTAACCCACATACCCTCCTTTTGTTCTCCCTGTGATCAATAGGCACTGGGCCAAGTGGCTCAAAAGAAGATTAAATATCTGACCTTGGCATTAGTGATGTGATGCTTTAACTGAGCCAGTATAATCTAGCTCTGAAGAATTTCCGACAAGTTTTAGAATACAGAGAAGAAAATATAGGAATGGCTTAATGTCTCATTTGAAAAGTAAAGTTCTGAGATGTGGGTTTGCATTTGGGGAAGAGGGACACTTAGGACTCTAGCCCGGGAAAAAGGTTATAAATACCTAATGCGCTCCGCCCATGCTCACTTGACTTTTGTACTCAAAGGTTAAATCTCACAGAATAATAAACCATTACTTTGTTTTCCTTGCTTTGGCTTGCATCTAGATATCTCTCAAGGAACTTATAGAGAGAAAGGATGGCTCCAATAGGAGCCTACAACAAAGCTGTGGACTGGAGAAAGCAAAATTGACTTAGCTTGAGTTCCTTACTTGCTACTGCTATCTCTGTCCCTTATTAATTTTATCCTTCAGTTCCTAAGGATCTTCTGGTTCCAGGTTCCCTGATTTCAGACTTCCAATCTTCCTCTATCTTTCGAGGTCTTCCTGTTGCTGGTTCTTGTGAGTGTACCTGGATTCTGCCCCTTGTTTTATCCTGACCTTTATTCTTTGCGTGCCCTGACTCTGGCTCTTCTACTCACATGTGACCTACAGCCTTCCTCTTGCCTTCAGTATCTGAATTCACCACTACCCTGAGTTGACTAGCAGGTTCCAGACCTGTGAGTTTGCTTAGCCTGTGAGTCTGTGGCCAAGCTCAGTCATCAATCCATTCCTGAATCATCTTCTACCCTGTATTTTCAGTCTTATCCCATCTCTTCTGGTCCTTGCTCCTTATCCTGATGTCTAAAATTTGTTGGGACTTCTTCAGGGATAGATTATACTGGATCAAGCAGTTAGTAGTGTTTTAGTTGGGCTTATGCTTATTTATCTTAAGAACTTTTATACTTAGAAAACTAGATCCATCCAGGGCCCAGGAGCCTAATCAATCATATCATCATTGTTCCTCTTTGGAGAGGAGTGGGATAGTGATGGGTGAAAGGAAAAAAAGTTGGATTTGAACTCATTTCCTTAAAGGTTAACAATTCACATGGTATAATGAAGGAAAAAAAGGGATCTGGTCATAGAAGACATGAGTACTCCCCTGCATAGTAACTGTATGACTTAGAAAAGGGTCATTTAAACTCTCAGAGCTTCAGTTTACTTGCTTATAATATGGGGGTTCTACTGCCATCTGTTTCAGAAGGATGCTGTGAATATCAAATGAGATTATACATTTATATACATACATATACATATAATATGTACACATGTCTGTGTGTGTGTTTGAAAACACTAAAGTAACATAACAACAGGCTTGTTCAGAGAAATTTCTTTTTGCCCAGCCAAAGAAGAAATAAGATTGGGAAATGAGTCATTTCACTTCAAAAAACTTAAATTTGCGGGTAAAACATGATACTGAAGCAAGTCTTCAGCCTCTAACCAAGGTGGAGCAAAAGGGACTAAATTTACCCTCTGACCTGAAACAACTTTAAAACTAGACAAAATATATGAAACAGTGGTTTTCAAGACACTGTATATCTGACAGTGAAGGACACTGATGCCTGTATCACAGGAAACAAATTAGGTGAGCACTCAATTGCCCTAGCTTACTGCCTTAAGAGAATTTTTAGGCTGCGGCATGGGGAGTGGTGTTGGGGCAGTGTCTAGTCTTACACAAGGCTTGAGTACTTCCTGTTTCCACCAGCCAGGATGAAACACCTTGTAATTCATGGGGCACTTGATAGATTACTCAGAAAGATTTTACCTCAGTAGTTGGGCAAAATTAGCCTTAGATTAAACATTGCTCTGGTGCTGCCTAACAAATATTAAAAGCAAGATCTGAAAGGATAAGCTCTTTCCAACCAGCTTAACTGCACCCCAGAACAAAGCTCAAGAATATTTATAAGAAAACAAGAATATCTAGCATTCAACAGTTAAAATTCACAATGTTTGGCATCCAAACAAAGTTAACAAGCAACTGATGAATGGATAAATAAAATGTGTTATATACATACAATGGAATATTACTTGGCAATAAAAAGAAATGAAATACTGATATGTGCTGTAATGTGAATGAAAACGTTATGCTGAGTGAAAGAAGCCAATCAGAAAGGACCACATATTGTATGATTCCATTTGTATGAACTATTCAGAAAAGGCAAAGACATAGAGACAGAAAGTAGATTAATGGTTGCCTTAGTCTGGGGTGGGAGGGATGGGGGGGATTGGAGGGAGCTCATGGCTAAGGAGTGCAAGGTTTCTTTCTGGGGTAATGAGAATGTTCTAAACTTGATTGTGGTGATGCATAACTCTGTAAATATACTAAAAATATTGAACTTTATACTTCAAATGAGTGAATTTTATGGCATATGAATGAGGTCTTAATAAAACTGTTAAAAATTAACAGGTATGCAAAGAAGCAGCAAAATATAACATATAGTGAGGATTAAAAATTCAGTCAATTGAAATTGAACTAGAAATGACACAGATGGTAAAGTTAGTAGACAAGGACATGAAAATAATTATTATAACCATATCCTATATGTTCAAGAACCTTGAGCATATTAAGTAGTGACATGGAAGATAGATGTAGAAAAGACAAAAATCGAATTTCTAGAGATGAAAACTACAGCATCTGAGATGAAACATTCATGGATGGGATTAAGAGCAGATTAGATACTGCAGAAAAAAAGATTCATAAACTTGAAAACAAACTATTCAGCATAACACAAAAGAATAAAAGAAAAATATATAGAATAGAGCATCAGTAAGCTGATGGACAACTTCAAGCGACCTAAGATATGTAAAATTAGAGTCTTAGAAAGGAGTAGTTGAAAAAAAGTGAAGAAATAATGGTGAAAAAATTTCCAAATTGAATAAAAACTAAACACCCACAGGTACAAGAAGCTCAGCAAGTCCCAGACTCACTCAAAAACATGAAGACAACTACCCCAAGGCATATCAAAATCGAATCACTTCAAAGCCAGTGACTAAGAGAAAATCTAAAATTAGTCAGAGAAAAAAAGACAGTTTATATACATAGGAAGAAAGATATGGATGACTGCAAATTAATAGTTGGAAACAATGCAAGCAAGAAGACATTGGAGCAACACATTTCAAGTGCTGAATGAAAACAAATTCTGCCCATCTATAATACTATGCCCAGCAAAAATATATTTTAAAAACAAAGGTGCTATATCAAAACATCAGTTGTGTAGCTTAAATATATATAATTTTTGTCAATTATACCTCAATAAACCTGGAAAAATTATCCACCAGCCAAAAAAAAATAAAGAGGTGAGATAAAGAACATATCAGATATACAGAAGATGAAAAAAAATCATCATCTGCACTACAAGAAATATTAAAGTATTTATGGCAAGAAGAAAATGATATAAGATAGAAATCTAGATCTATACAAAAGAATGAGGAGAACTGAAAATTGTGAACTATTTGAGTAAATATAAACAAATTTTATCATTTAAATATTATTGAAAGATAATGAACTGTTCAAAGCAAAAATAGTAGCAATGTACTGTGAGATTTATAACATATGTAGAAGTAAAATGTATGACAACAGTAGCACAAAGGCTGGGATGGAAGGAATAGAGATATAATGCTCTAAAGTTCTTGTAGTGGTATACTGTCATTTGAAGGCAGATGTGATATATTAAATAGGCATATGATAATTCCTAAAGCAACAACTAAAATAAAGCAACAATGTTGTTTTATAATAAGCCATAAAAAGGAGATAAGCAGAATTGTTAAAAATCCTCAGTCCAAAAGAAGGCAGAAAGAGGAACAAAGAATAGATGAGAACAAGAACACAAAAATAACAAGATGGTAGATCTAAATCCAGTCATATTAATAATTGCATGAGATGTAAAGGGTCTAAAAAACCAATTAAAAAGCACATATTGTCAGGCTGGATATAAAGCTACTTTTCATTGCCTCCAAGAATCCCAGTTTAAGTATAAAGACACAAATAGGTTAAAAACAAAAGTAAAACTAGTATAAAAGAAATATGTGAAATAATAGAAAAAATTTATTGGTTTCTGCCCCTGCTTCCTGGCACACAGCTCCTAAAACCCTTGTAATTTCCTAAGTGATAAGAAGAGTGCTAAGAGCATCTTTTGTTGTAATATTTGGTTTTTGATCCTGATTCCTGACTTAGAGCTTCTAAATCCCTTGGAATTTCCTGGGTGATAGGAGTGTCTTTTGTTCTAATGAGATGACTCTTGGTGGGCTCCTGGATAGTAAGACTTGGGTGTGGAGAAGGATGGAGATGAATAGGAAGGGACTGGAAAACAGATGATTTCTATTTTTCAATTATAAGCCTTACGCTATTATTTGAATTTTTAAACATAAATGTATTACTTGGTAAAAATATAACTTCAATCTAAAAAATAACTCTGGAGAGTTGAGTAAGAACTAATTGCTGAATGAAGTCAGGAAATACCAAGAAGAATGATATTTGATAATTTTGTTGGTTTACAACCAGTGTGATAAATGGAGAGATATACTGTGTTTATGGTTCACAAAACTCAATAGTGTTAAGATGTCAATTTTCTCCAAAGTGATCTGTAAATTTCACATAATACCAACCAAAATCTCATCGGGCTGTTTTTTTTTTTTTTTTTTTTTTTGTAGAAATTCATAAGCTAATTATAAAATGCATATGGAAATAAAAATGACCTATAATAGTCAAAGCAATATTGAAGAATAACAAATTTGGAGGACCGAATTCAAGACTTATTATAAAGCTACAGTAATAAAAAAAAGTAGAAAAATAACAAAAAATAAAAATTAAAATAAAATTAGAAAAATAAAAATATAACAGAAACAAATAAAAACGAAACAAATACAAAACAAAACAGCAAATTTTTTTAATTATTAAAAAATTTTTAAAAATAAAAATCCTCTGGTGCCTCTGCTGTCAGTGTCCTTGCCCCATGATGAGCTACATCCAACCCCCTGCCTCCCCAGGAAGGCCTCCAAGACCTCTAGGTATGTCTCTGGACCCACTGTGTCAGCCCCACCTCTGCATGTGTTCATTTCACCAGCGTCTGCTCCTGAAGCTGGCCCGGAGCACACATGCCCATGCAGCCCAGCTGGGGTGCAGCCTTCCATGAGCATGTCCACAGAGGCTGGTGCAGCTGGAGGAGGCTTTGGAGGCGGGCAGTGCTCAACATACCTGGACCCATACAGCCAGAGGAGGCTTTGTGTGGGGGCAGTGCTTGGGTCATGAAAAATAAAAACCATATGATCATCTCAATAGATGCAGAAAAAGCTTTTGACAAAATTCAATACCGATTTATGATGAAAACTCCCCAGAAACTGGGCTTAGAGGGAACCTACTTCAACATAATAAAGGGCATATATGACAAACCCACAGCAAATACCATTCTCAATGGTGAAAAACTGAAAGCATTTCCACTAAGATCAGGAACAAGACAACGGTGTCCACTCTCACCATTATTATTCAACATAGTTTTGGAAGTCCTAGCCATGGCAATCAGAGAAGAAAAAGAAATAAGAGGAATCCAAATTGGAAACAAAAAAGTAAAACTGTCACTGTTTGCAGATGACATGATACTATACATAAAAAATCCTAAAGACGCCACCAGAAAACTACTGGGGCTAAACAATGAATTTGGAGAAAATTGCAGGACACAAAATTAATGCACAGAAATCCCTTGCATTCCTATACACTAGCAACAAAAGATCAGAAAGAGAAATTAAGGAAACCATCCCATTTACCATTGCAACAGAAAGAATAAAATACCTAGGAACACACCTACCTAAGGAGACAAAGGACCTGTACTCAGAAAACTGTAAGATACTGATGAAAGAAATCAAAGATGACACAAACAGATGGAGAGATACACCATGTTCTTGGATTGGAAGAATCAATATTGTGAAAATGAATATACTACCCAAAGCAATCTACACATTCAGTGCAATCCCTATCAAATTACCATTGGCATTTTCCACAGAATTAGAACAAAAAATTGCACAATTTGTATGGAAACATAAAAGATCCTGAATAGCCAAAGCAATCTTGAGAAAGAAAAATGGAGCTGGAGGAATCAGGCTCCCTGGCTTCAGACCATACTACAAAGCTTCAGTCATCAAGACAGTATGGTACTGGCACAAAAACAGAAATATAGATCAGTGGAACAGGATAGAAAGCCCAGAGATAAACCCACGCACCTACGGTCACCTATGACAAAGGAGGCAAGAATATACAATGGAGAAAAGACAGCCTCTTCAATAAGTGGTGCTGGGAAAACTGTAGAGCTACATGTAAAAGAATGAAATTAGAACACTCCATCACACGATACATAAAAATTAACTCAAAATGGATTAAAGACAAATGTAAGGCCAGACACTATCAAACTCTTAGAAGAAAACATCGGCAGAACACTATTTGACATAAATCGCAGCAAGATCTTTTTTGACCCACCTCCTATAGTAATGAAAATAAAACCAAAAATAAATAAATGGGACCTAATGAAACAAAAGCTTTTGCACAGCAAAGGAAACCATAAACAAGATGAAAAGACAGTCCTCAGAATGGGAGAAAATATTTACAAATGAAACAACTGACAAAGAATTAATTTCCAAAATATACAAGCAGCTCGTGCAGCTCAATATCAAAAAAAACCAAACCACCCAATTAAAAAATGGTTCGGGGCTTCCCTGGTGGCACAGTGGTTGAGAGTCCACCTGCCAATGCAGGGGACACGGGTTCGTGCCCTGGTCTGGGAAGATCCCACATGCCGCAGAGCAGCTAGCGGCTAGGCCCGTGAACTATGGACGCTGAGCCTGCGTGTCCAGAGCCTGTGCTCTGCAACAGGAGAGGCCTCAACAGTGAGAGGCCCACGTACTGCAAAAAAAAAAAAACAACAAAACAAAACAAAAATGGGCCGAAGGCCTAAATAGACATTTCTCCGAAGAAGACATACAGGTGGCCAAGAGGCACATGAAAAGATGCTCAGCATCACTAATTATTAGAGAAATGCAAATCAAAACTACAATGAGGTAGAACCTCACATGGGTCAGAATGGCCATCATCAAAAAATCTACAAACAGTAAATGCTGGAGAAGGCGTGGAGAAAAGGGAACCCTTTTGCACTGTTGGTGGGAATGTAAATTGATACAGCCACTATGGAAAACAGTATGGAGTTTCCTTAAAAAACTAAAAGTAGAGCTACCATATGACCCAGCAATGTCACTCCTGGGCATATACCCAGAGAAAACCATAATTCCAAAAGAGACATGTACCACAATGCTCACTGCAGCACTGTTTACAATAGCCAGGACATGGAAGCAACCTAAATGTCCATCAACAGAGAAATGGATAAAGAAGATGTGGTACATATATACAATGGAATATTACTCAGCCACAAAAAGGAATGAAATTGTGCCATTTGCAGAGATGTGGATGGTCCTAGAGACAGTCATACAGAGTGAAGTATGTCAAAGAGAAAAACAAATATAGTATATCAATGCATATATGTGGAATCTAGAAAAATAGTATAGATGAACCTATTTACAAAGCAGAAATAGAGACACAGATGTAGAGAACAAACATATGGATACCAAGGGGGGAAAGGGTGTGATAAATTGGGAGATTGAGATTCAACATACATACACTACTATGTATAAAACAGTTAACTAATTGAGAATCTACTGTATAGTACAAGGAAAAAAAAAGGTACAATCTGTTTGTAGTGCATATATTAATTTTACCTTAAAAATGTATTCTAATACACAGTAGGTGCAGACCAAGACTGTTTGATTCCACTTAAATGAAGTACCTAGAACAGTCAAATTCACAGAGTCAGAAAGTACATTGGTAGGGCTTCCCTGGTGGCACAGTGATTGAGAGTTTACCTGCCGATGCAGGGGACATGGGTTCGTGCTCCGGTCCAGGAAGGTCCCACATGCCGCGGAGTGGCTTGGCTGCTGACCCTGCGCGTCTGAAGCCTGTGCTCCACAATGGGAGAGGCCACAACAGTCCTGCGGGGGGGTGGGGAGGGAGAATGGGGTGTTAGTGTTTAATGGGGACAGAGTTTCAGTTTAGGAAGGTAAAAATTTAGGGAGATGGATGATGGTGAGAGTTGCACAACAGTGTGAATGTTCTTAGTGCCACTGAGCTGTACAGTTAAATGTGGTTAAAATAGTATGTTTTATATGATGTGGCTTTTACCACAATAAAAAAACATTTAAAAAAATGGATCATAAGCCCATATATAATAATTAAATCTATAAACATTTGTGTCTTTTTTTTTTAACATCTTTATTGGGGTATAATTGCTTTACAATGGTGTGTTAGTTTCTGCTTTATAACAGAGTGAGTCAGTTATACATATATATATGTTCCCATATCTCTTCCCTCTTTGTCTCCCTCAACATTTGTGTCTTTGTGACCTGAATTTAGGCCAAGATTTCTTCAATATCACACCAAAAATGTGAGCAAAGAAATAATTGATAAATTGTACTTCACCAAAATTAAGAACTCTTTGAGCAACATTGTTAAGAAAATGAGAAGACAAGTCACAGATTAGGAGAAAATATTTACAAATCACATGATCTGCTAAAATACTTATATCCATATACATAAATAAGTCTCAAATCACAATAATAAGAATACAAACAACCCAATTTTAATAAGTGAGCAAAATATTTGAAAAAAACTTTCACCAAAGAAGACATATGAATGCTCAATATCAGTCATTAGAGACATGCAAGACAAAACCACAGTGAGATACCACTACACCTATTAGAATGTCTAAAATTAAAATGACCATGTGTTGGCAAAGACATAGAGTAACTAGAACCCTATTACACTGCTGGTGGGAATGCAAAATGTAGAACTACACTGGAAACAGCTTGGCAGTTTCGTTTTTTAAATTTTTATTTATTTGTTTATTTTTAACAACTTTATTGACATAGAATTCATACTATTCACTTAACATATTTAAAGTATTCAGTGGTTTTTGGTATCGTCACTGATTTGTGTACCTATCACCACAGTCAATTTTTTTTAACATCTTTATTAGAGTATAATTGCTTTACAATGGTGTATTAGTTTCTGCTTTATAACAAAGTGAATCAGTTACACATATACATAAGTTCCCATATCTCTGCCCTGTTGCATCTCCCTCCCTCCCCCATCCCTATCACACCCCTCTAGGTGGTCACAAAGCACTGAGCTGATCTCCCTGTGCTATGCGGCTGCTTCCCACTAGCTATCTGTTTTACACTTGGTAGTGTATATATGTCCATGCCTCTCTCTCGCTTTGTCACAGCTTACCCTTCCCCCTCCCCATATCCTCAAGTCCGTTCTCTAGTAGCATTGTGTCTTTATTCCTGTCTTAACCCTAGGTACTTCATGACATTTTTTTTTTCTTAAATTCCATATATATGTGTTAGCATACGGTATTTGTCTTTCTCTTTCTGACTTACTTCACTTTGTATGACAGACTCTGGGTCCATCCACCTCATTACAAATAGCTCAATTTCATTTCTTTTTATGGCTGAGTAATATTCCATTGTATATATGTGCCACATCTTCTTTATCCATTCATTCCGTGATGGACACTTAGGTTGTTTCTATCTCCTGGCTATTGTAAATAGAGCTGCAGTGAACATTTTGGTACATGACTCTTTTTGAATTATGGTTTTCTCAGGGTATATGCCCAGTAGTGGGATTGCTGGGTCATATGCTAGTTCTATTTGTAGTTTTTAAGGAGCCTCCATACTGTTCTCCATAGTGGCTGAACCAATTCACGTTCCCACCGGCAGTGCAAGAGTGTTCCCTTTTCTCCACACCTTCTCGAGCATTTATTGTTTCTAGATTTTTTGATGATGGCCATTCTGACTGGTGTGAGATGATATCTCATTGTAGTTTTGATTTGCATTTCTCTAATGATTAATGATGTTAAGCATTCTTTCATGTGTTTGTTGGCAGTCTGTATATCTTCTTTGGAGAAATGTCTATTTAGGTCTTCTGCCCATTTTTGGATTGGATTGTTTGTTTTTTTGTTATTGAGCTGCATGAGCTGCTTGTAAATTCTGGAGATTAATCCTTTGTCAGTTCATTTCCAAATATTTTCTCCCATTCTGAGGGTTGTCTTTTGGTCTGGTTTATGGTTTCCATTGCTGTGCAAAAGCTTTGAAGTTTCATTAGGTCCCATTTGTTTATTTTTGTTTTTATCTCCATTTCTCTAGGAGGTGGGTCAAAAAGGATCTTGCTGTGATTTATGTCATAGAGTGTTCTGCCTATGCTTTCCTCTGAGAGTTTGATAGTTTCTGGCCTTACATTTAGGTCTTTAATCCATTTTGAGCTTATTTTTGTGTATGGTGTTAGGGAGTGATCTAATCTCAGACTTTTACATGTAGCTGTCCAGTTTTCCCAGCACCACTTATTGAAGAGGCTGTCCTTTCTCCACTGTACATTCCTGCCTCCTTTATCAAAGATAAGGTGACCATATATGTGTGCGTTTATCTCTGGGCTTTCTATCCTGTTCCATTGATCTGTATTTCTGTTTTTGTGCCAGTAGCATACTGTCTTGATTACTGTAGCTTTGTAGTATAGTCTGAAGTCAGGGAGCCTGATTCCTCTCGCTCCATTTTTCATTCTCAACATTTATTTGGCTATTTGGGGTCTTTTGTGTTTCCATACAAATTGTGAAATTTTTTGTTTTAGTTCTGTGAAAAATGCCAGTTGTAGTTTGATAGGGATTGCATTGAATCTGTAGATTGATTTGGGTAGTAGAGTCATTTTCACAGTGTTGATTCTTCCAATCCAAGAACATGGTATATCTCTCCATCTATTTGTATCATCTTTAATTTCTTTCATCAGTGTCTTATAGTTTTCTGCATACAGGTCTTTTGTCTCCTTAAGTAGGTTTATTCCTAGTTATTTTATTCTCTTTGTTGCAGTGGTAAATGGGAGTGTTTTCTTGATTTCTCTTTCAGGTTTTTCATCATTAGTGTATAGAAATGCCAGAGATTTCTGTGCATTAATTTTGTATCCTGCTACTTTACCGAATTCATTGATTAGCTCTAGTAGTTTTCTGGTAGCATCTTTAGCATTCTCTATGTATAGTATCATGTCATCTGCAAACAGTGACAGCTTTACTTCTTCTTTTCCGATTTGGGTTCCTTTTTTTTTCTTTTCTTCTCTGATTGCTCTGGCTAAAACTTCCAAAACGATGTTGAATAAGAGTGGTGAGAGTGGGCAACCTTGTCTTGTCCTGATCTTAGTGGAAATGCTTTCAGTTTTTCACCATTGAGGACGATGTTGGCTGTGGGTTTGTCATATATGGCTTTTATTATGTTGAGGAAAGTTCCCTCTGTGCCTACTTTCTGCAGGGTTTTTATCATAAATGGGTGTTGAATTTTGTCGAAAGCTTGTCTGCATCTGCTGAGATGATCATATGGTTTTTCTCCTTCAATTTGTTAATATGGTTAATCACATTGATAGATTTGCGTATATTGAAGAATCCTTGCATTCCTGGAATAAACCCCACTTGATCATGGTGTATGATCCTTTTAATGTGCTGTTGGATTCTGTTTGCTAGTATTTTGTTGAGGATTTTTGCATCTATGTTCATCAGTGATATTGGCCTGTAGTTTTCTTTCTTTGTGACATCCTTGTCTGGTTTTGGTATCAAGGTGATGGTGGCCTCGTAGAATGAGTTTGGGAGTGTTCCTCCCTCTGCTATATTTTGGAAGAGTTTGAGAAGGATAGGTGTTAGCTCTTCTCTAAATGTTTGATAGAATTCGCCTGTGAAGCCATCTGGTCCTGGGCTTTTGTTTGTTGGAAGATTTTTAATCACAGTTTCAATTTCAGTGCTTGTGATTGGTCTGTTCATATTTTCTATTTCTTCCTGATTCAGTCTTGGCAGTTTGTGCATTTCTAAGAATTTGTCCATTTCTTCCAGATTGTCCATTTTATTGGCATAGAGTTGCTTGTAGTAATCCCTCATGATTTTTTTTATTTCTGCAGTGTCAGTTGTTACTTCTCCTTTTTCATTTCTAATTCTATTGATTTGAGTCTTCTCCCTTTTTTTCTTGATGAGTCTGGCTAATGGTTTATATATTTTGTTTATCTTCTCAAAGAACCAGCTTTTAGTTTTATTGATCTTTGCTATTGTTTCCTTCATTTCTTTTTCTTTTATTTCTGATCTGATGTTTATGATTTCTTTCCTTCTGCTAACTTTGGGGTTTTTTGTTCTTCTTTCTATCATTGCTTTAGGTGTAAGGTTAGGTTGTTTATTCGAGATGTTTCCTGTTGCTTAAGGTAGGGTTATATTGCTATAAACTTCCCGCTTAGAACTGTTTTTGCTGCATCCCATAGGTTTTGGGTCTTCGTGTCTCCATTGTCATTTGTTTCTAGGTATTTTTTGATTTCCTCTTTGATTTCTTCAGTGATCACTTCGTTATTAAGTAGTGTATTGTTTAGCCTCCATGTGTTTGTATTTTTTACAGATCTTTTCCTGTAATTGATACCTAGTCTCATAGCATTGTGGTAGGAAAAGATATTTGATACAATTTCAATTTTCTTAAATTTACCAAGGCTTGTTTTGTGACCCAAGATATGATCTATCCTGGAGAATGTTCCATGAGCACTTGTGAAAAATGTGTATTCTGTTGTTTTTGGATGGAATGTCCTATAAATATCAATTAAGTCCATCTTGTTTAATGTATCATTTAAAGCTTGTGTTTCCTTATTTATTTTCATTTTGGATGATCTGTCCATTGGTCAAAGTGGGGTGTTAAAGTCCCCTACTATGAATGTGTTACTGTTGATTTCCACTTTTATGGCTGTATTTGCCTTATGTATTGAGGTGCTCCTATGTTGTGTGCATGAATATTTACAATTGTTGTATATTCTTTTTGGATGGATCCCTTGTTCATTATGTAGTGTACTTCTTTGTCTCTTCTAATAGTCTTTATTTTAAAGTCTGTTTTGCCTGATATGAGAATTGCTACTCCAGCTTTCTTTTGGTTTCCATTTACATGGAATAAATTTTTCCATCCCCTCACTTTCAGTCTGTATGTGTCTCTAGGTCTGAAGTGGGTCTCCTGTAGACAGCATATATATGGGTCTTGTTTTTGTATCCACTCAGCCAGTCTGTGTCTTTTGGTGGGAGCATTTAATCCATTTAAATTTAAGGTAATTATCGATATGTATGTTCCTATTCCCATTTTCTTAATTGTTTTGGGTTTGTTATTATAGGTCTTTTCCTTCTCTTGTGTTTCGCCTAGAGAAGATCCTTTAGCATTTTTTGTAAAGCTGGGTTGGTGGTGCTGAACTCTCTCAGCTTTTGCTTGTCTGTAAAGGTTTTAATTTCTCCATCAAATCTGAATGAGATCCTTGCTGTGTAGAATAATCTTGGTTGTAGGTTTCTCTCCTTCATCACTTTAAATATGTCCTGCCAGTCCCTTCTGCCTTGCAGAGTTTCTGCTGAAAGATCAGCTGTTAACCTTATGGGGATTCCCTTGTGTGTTATTTGTTGTTTTTCCCTTGCTCCTTTAAATATGTTTTCTTTGTATTTAATTTTTGACAGATTGATTAATATGTGTCTTGGCATGTTTCTCCTTGGTTTTATCCTGTATGGGACTCTCTGTGCTTCTTGGTCTTGATTAACTATTTCCTTTCCCATATTAGGGAAGTTTTCAACTATAATCTCTTCAAATATTTTCTCAGTCCCTTTCTTTTTCTCTTCTTCTTCTGGAACCCCTATAATTTGAATGTTTGTGCATTTAATGTTGTCTCAGAGGTCTCTGAGAGTGTCCTCAGTTCTTTCCATTCTTTTTTCTTTATTCTGCTCTGCAGTAGTCGTTATTTCCACTCTTTTGTCTTCCAGGTCACTTATCCGTTCTTCTGCCTGTTATTCTGCTATTTATCCCTTCTAGAGTATTTTTAATTTCATTTATTGTGTTGATCATCGTTGCTTGTTTCATCTTTAGTTTTTCTAGGTCCTTGTTAAATGTTTCTTGCATTTTCTCTATTCTATTTCCAAGATTTTGTATCATCTTTACTATCATTAGTCTGAATTCTTTTTCAGGTAGACTGCCTATTTCCTCTTCATTTGTTAGGTCTGGTGGGTTTTTATCTTGCTCGTTCATCTCTTGTGTGTTTTTCTGTCTTCTCATTTTGCTTATCTTACTGTGTTTGGCGTCTCCTTTCTGCAGGCTGCGGGTTCATGGTTCCCGTTGTTTTTGGTGTCTGTCCCCAGTGGCTAAAGTTGCTTCAGTGGGTTGTGTAGGCTTCCTGCTGGAGGGGACTAGTGCCCGTGTTCTGGTGGATGAGGCTGGATCTTGTCTTTCTGGTGGGCAGGTCCACATCTGGTGGTGTGTTTTGGGGTGCCTGTGGACTTATTATCATATTAGGCAGCCTCTCTGCTAATTGGTGGGGTTGTGTTCTTGTCTTGCTAGTTGTTTGGCATAGGGTGTCCAGCACTGTCACTTGCTGGTCGTTGAGTGAAGCTGGGTGTTGGTGTTGAGATGGAAATCTCTGGGAGATTTTTGCCATTTGATATTATGTGGAGCTGGGCGGTCTCTTGTGGACCAGAGTCCTGAATTTGGCTCTCCCACCTTAGAGGCACAGCACTGACTCCTGGTTGCAGCACCAAGAGCCTTTCATCCACCCAGCGCAGAATAAAAGGTAGAAAAACTAGGAAGAAAGAAAGAAAGAGGATAACAGAAAATAAAGTAAGGTAAAGTAAAATAGTTATTAAAATAAATAATTATTAAGAAAAAAATTTAAAAAATAAAACAGACTGATAGAACCCTAGGACAAATGGTGAAAGCAAAGCTATACAGACAAAATCTCATACAGAAGCATACACATACACAGTCACAAAAAGAGGAGAAGGGGAAAAAATAATAAATCTTGCTTCCAAAGTCCACCTCCTTAATTTGGGATGATTCATTGTCTACTCAGGTGTTCCACAGATGCAGGGTACATCAAGTTGATTGTGGAGCTTTAATCCACTGCTTCTGAGGCTGCTGGTAGAGATTTCCCTTTCTCTTCTTTGTTCGCAGAGCTCCCGGGGCTCAGCTTTGGATTTGGCCCCGCCTCTGTGTATAGGTCGCCGGAGGGCATCTGTTCTTCGCTCAGACAGGACGGGCTTAAAGGATCCGCTGATTTGGGGGCTCTGGCTCACTCAGGCCGGGGGGAGGGAGGGGTGCGGATGCGGGGCGAGTGTGCAGCGGCAGAGGCCAGTGTGACATTGCACCATCCTGAGGTGCGCCGTGCGTTCTCCCGGGGAAGTTGTTCCTGGATCCCGGGACCCTGGCAGTGGTGGGCTGCACAGGCTCCCCGGAAGGGGGGTGTGGATAGTGACCTGTGCTCGCACACAGGCTTCTTGGTGGCGGCAGCAGCAGACTTAGAGTCTCATGCTCGTCTCTGGGGTCCGTGCTTTTAGCCACGACTCGCGCCCGTCTCTGGAGCTCCTTTAAGCAGCGCTCTTAATCCCCTCTCGTCACGCACCAGGAAACAAAGAGGGAAGAAAAAATCTCTTGCCTCGTCGGCAGCTCTAGACTTTTCCCGGACTCCCTCCTGGCCAGCCGTGGCGCACCAACCCCCTGCAGGCTGTGTTCACGCTGCCAACCCCAGTCTTCTCCCTGAGATCCGACCGAAACCCGAGCCTCAGCTCCCAGCCCCGCCCGCCCCGGCGGGTGAGCAGACAAGCCTCTCGGGCTGGCGAGTGCCAGTCGGCGCTGATCCTCTGTGCGGAAATCTCTCCGCTTTGCGCTCCTCAGCGCTGAAGCTCCCCCTCCGCCACCCGCAGTCTCCTCCCGTGAAGGGGCTTCTAGTGTGTGGAAACCTTTCCTCCTTCACAGCTCCCTCCCACTGGTGCAGGTCCCGTCCCTATTCTTTTGTCTCTGTTTTTTCTTTTGCCCTACCCAGGTACGAGGGGGGTTTCTTGGCTTTTGGGAGGTCTGAGGTCTTCTGCCAGCATTCAGTAGGTGTTCTGTAGGAGTTGCTCCACATGTAGATGTATTTCTGGTGTATCTGTGGGGAGGAAGGTGATCTCTGCATCTTACTCTTCCGCCATCTTCCCCCTCTCTCAGATATCTGGCAGTTTCTTAAAGTTGAACATAAACGTACTGTACCACTCAGTCATTTCACTACAAGTTGCTAAACCAAGAGAAATGATAGCATATGTTTACACAAAGACCTGTACATGAATATTCATAGCAGTTTTATTTGTAAGGAAAATAAAAACGGGTAATTGGAAAAAAATAGGAAATGACCCAAATTTTCATAAGAAAGTGAAAGAATAAACGAATTGTGTTATATCCATATAATGGAATTGTTCTCAGCAAGAGAAAGGAACAAGCTATTGATAAATGCAACAACATGGATGAATCTCCAAATAATGATGCTGGGTGCAAGATGCTTGAGGAAAAAAAAAAAAGATACTGTCTGATTCCATTTATATAAAATTCTGGAAAATGTAGATTAATCTGTCATGTCAAAAGGAGATCATTGATTTTCTGGGGATGGGAAGGGGTGTGGAGAGGACTGACAGGGAGAGATTATTATAAAGGGACACCAGTGAACTTTTGGGGGTGATGGATACGTTTGTTACCTTTTTGGTGGTAATGACTTCTCTGGTGTATTCATGTTCCACAACATATAAAATTGTGAATTTTGTGGATTGTTTTCTCTTGTCTTTTGGGGTAGTTCTGTCCCTTGCCTCTTAAGTGTGATTTCTTTCTAAGTACTCAAGATGAAATTTAAGGGAGAGTCCCTACAGATTTCTGGAGCTCTCTTTCACTGCAGCTCTCTCATCCCTGCGGTTCTACTCTTTGAGCCTTAGCCACTGTGGCCTCTCTGGACTGCCAGTTTTATGTCCTCAACTCAGGGAAGCCACCAGACTCCACCTGGGATGGCCTTCCTTGCTCCCAGGACTGCAAACTTTATCCCTGTAGTAAGCTATGGCAGTCATAGGGTTCACCTTGTTTGTTTACTACCCAGGTTGCTGTCCTTTTTTGCCTGATGTTCAGTGTCAGTTTCATATATGTTTTTCCTTTTTAAAATTGTTAATTATCGTAAAAATAGACATAAAATGAAATATACCATCTTAACAATTTTAGGTGTACAGTTCCATAGTGTTAGGTGTGTTTACAGTGTTGTGGAATCAATCTTGAGAACTCCTGTCATCTTGCAAAACAAACTCTATGCCCATTTAACAACTCCCCATTCCCTCCTACCCTCTTTCTGTCTCTATGAATTTGACTCTTTTCTTGTATTTGTCCTTCTGTGACTGGCTTATTTCACTTAGCACAATGTCCTCAAGGTTCATCTCTGTGGTAGCGTGTGTCAGAATTTCCTTCCTTTTTAAGGCTGAATAATATTCCATTGTATGAATAGACAACATTTTGCTTATTCACTCACCTGCTGATGGATACTTGAGTTGCCTTTACTGTTTGGCTGCTGTGAATAATGCTGCTATGAACATGGGTGTGCACATAGCTCTTAGAGACCCTGCTTGCAATTCTTTTGTTATATACCCAGAAGTGAAATTCTAGATCATAGGGTAATTCTATTTTAATTTTTTGAGGAACCACAATACTGTTTTCCATAGCGACTGCAACATTTTATACTCCCACCAACAGTGCAGAAGGGTGCCAATTTGTCTATATCCTTGACAGCACTTGTCATTTTCTGTTCTTTGGTAGTAAGCATACTAATGGGTGTGAGGTGGTATTTCATTGTGGTTTTGATTTAAATTTCCCTTAATGATTTGTGATGTTTGTGTGCTTGTTGGCCATTTGCATGTCTTCTTTGGACAAATGTCTATTCAAGTCCTTTGCCCATTTTAAAATCAGGTTATTTATTTTTTGATATTGAGTTTTAAGAGTCCTTTATATATTCTGGCTATTAACATCTTATCAGATATATGATTTGCAAATATTTTCTCCCATTGAGTAAATTGCCTTATGTTTCATATATTTCTCAAGTCTTTTAGTTGTTTCAGGCCAGAGTGTAAATTTGATCTGTGTTACTCTATCACGGCTGGAAGTAGAAGACTTCCTTTTCTCTTGAACCTGCCACTCCACAAAAAGTGCACTTTCACGGTTAACAGTGACTTCCACATTGCCAAAGCCAACCGTCAGTTTCGGTCGTCATCTTACTTGACCTAGCAACAATATTTGAGTCAGTTGATCCCTCCTTCCTCCTTAAACATTTTCTTTTCGTTGCGTCCAATATATCACTTTCCTCCTCCTATTTCAGTTGCCACTTCTTTTCAGTTTCCTGTGCTTGCCTCTTCTCATCTCTCCAACTTCGTAACATTGAAGGGCCCTAGGCTCTCAGTCCTGGGACCTTTACACTGTATATATTCTCTTCCCTGATGATCTCATTCAGTTGCATGATGCTGAACTCTACATTCCTATATCTAGCTACCAGTTCAGTAGCTCTATTTGGGTATTGAGATAGGCAGAATAATGCACCCCCCCCACCCCGCTGCCCAAGATGTCAACTTCCTAGTACTTTGAACCTGTGAATATGTAACGTTTATGTGGCATCAGGGATTTGCAGATGTGATTAAGTTGAGCTTCTTGAGAAGCAGATATTATCCTAGATTATCCAGGTGGGCCCAATGTAGTCACAAATGTCCTTATAATTAAAGGAGAGTAGGAAAGGAGATGTGATGATGGCAGCAGATGTCAGAGTCAGATAGAGATTTGAAGATGCTATGCTGCTAGCTTTGAAGGTTGAGGAAGGGGTCACAGGCCAAATGCAGGTGACCTCTAGAAGTTGGAAAAGGCAAGGAAACAGATTCTCTCTGAGAGCCTACAAAGAGAAGCACAGTCCTGCTAAGCCCTTGATTTTAGCCCAGTGAAATCCATTTTGGACATCTGGCCTCCAAAACTGTAAGATAATAAATTTGTTTGGTTTACACCACTAAGTGGTTATTTGTCACTAGTAGAAATAGGAAACTAACTCAGGTATCTAGCCAGCATTTCACATATAATGCGAGCAAAACTATTCTCTTGATCTTCTGCCTAAACCCAGACCACCTCTGGACTCCATAGCCATATACAATTGCCTGCCCATCTATTCAGCATAACTGTTTGAATGTCTAATAAGCATCTCAAACTTAATATATCTGATATTGTAATTCTCATCTATCCTTAAATCCTGCTCCTGTCACAGTCTTTCCCACCTCAGTGAAAGGCAGAAACCTTGGAACTATTTATATATCCTCTTTTTTCTCATATCTGACATCTAATCATTTGCAAATAATATTACCTTTATCTTCAAAATATATCCAGAACCTGACCAGTTTTTCACCTCTACCTCTTCTACCCTGGTCTCTGCCACTATCATTTCTCTGTCTGTTGCATTAAAGAGATTGAGATATAATTCACATACCATAAAATTCACCCTTTAAGGGGTACAATTCATTGATTTTTAGTACATTTGTGAAATTGTGCCATCACCACCACAGTCTGTTTCCAGAACATTTTCCTCACCCCAAAAAGGAACCTTGTAATCATTAGCAGTCCTGATCTTCACCTACTCCCAGCCTTAAGCAGTCACTATATCTACTTTCTGTCTCTCCATTTCTATAAATTTGTTATTTCAAGAAAATCACACAGTGTTTAACCTTCTGGCATAATTCCCTGGAGATTCATTCGAGTTGCTGCATGTACCAATATTTCATTCCTTTTTATTGCTGAGTAGTATTTCATGGTATAGGTGTAGCACAGTTTGTTTCTGGAAGGACATCTGGGCTGTTTCCAATTTGGGGCTAATATGAATCTTCTATGAACAATTGTTTACAGATTTTTGTGTGAACATGTTTTTATTTCTCTGTGTAAACTCCTAAGAGTACAGTTTCTAGGTAATATGGTGAACGATGTCACATGCTTAGTAACTGCTAAAATTTTTTCCAGAGTGACTGTACCATTTTACATTCCCACCAGCAATGTGTGAGTGATCTAGTTTCTCTGTATTCTCACCAACATTTGGTATTGTCAATATTTTTTATTTTAGGCATTTTGATAGATGCATTGTAATATCTCATTGTGGTCTTAATTTGTATTTCCCTAATGGCTAATGATGTCGAACATCTTGTGCTAATTTGCCATCTGAATATCCTCTTTGAGGAAATGTCTGCTCATGTATTTTGGTGACTTTCTATTTTAATTGTTTTTTTAAAATATTGACTCTTGAGAGTTCTTTATATATTCTAAATACTAGTCCTTTGTGCATATATGTGATTTGCAAACATTTTATTTCAGGTTTTAGCTTGCCTTTTCATCCTCTTAACAGAGTCATTTGCAGAGCAAACAAAATTTTGATGAGGTCCAATTTATCAAGTTTTCCTTTCATGGGATATGTTTTTCGACTTCATTTTGTTGCATACTTATTAATGGGAAAGCATGGTGCTCAACACTTTACTTACATAATATTTATCAAATCCTCACAATAATCCTGTAAGCTAAGTGCTATCCTTTCTATTTTTATAGATGGAAAAAACTTCAGATCATAGAAGTTTATTTTCCAACTTTACACAGTCAGTAAGTGGCAGGGTTTGGATTCAAACCTCGGCTCTCTTGATTCTAAAGCCTGTGCTAACCACCACACTAGGTAAGATAACCACAGAACAGACTTTGGAAACTTATCTTCAGGGAAGATATAAAGAGAGACTTAGTCCTTGTATGCATACATGTAGACATCTCTCCATGAGAGTCAGTCAGTGACTTTTGGAGATGGAAGTGGTTTAGAAATAGTCTAGGCTTGTCTACAGAATAAATTTTAGGGGCTTCCCTGGTGGCCCAGTGGTTAAGACTCTGCACTTCCACTGCAGGGGGCACAGGTTCAATCCCTGGTTGGAGAAGTTCCACATGCTGTGCAGTGTGGCCAAAAAAAAAAAAGTTACAGAATGCATTTTACTCTATTTTAGATAGTAACCCATGTATGACCTCTTCTGCTGCCACAGATTCACAATTTGGCATTTAAAGAAAATAAAATTAGGTTTGGGGGTATTGGTTAAGAAAACAATCACCATTCTAATAAAATAATTAACATCTAGTAAATAATGCTTTCTATGCGCCAGGAACTGCGCTTGGCAGTTTAATATGCATCATGTCATCTGATATACAGATGAAGGAACTGAGGCTTAGTGGTATAGGCATACAGCTCATAAGTGGCAGAACCAGAACTGAAACTCAGGTCCGTCTGACTTCACAACCCATACCTGTAGTATACTATACTACCTAACAAATAAGGCCCCAGTGGCCCAAGGATGGGCATAAATTAGAAGGAAATCTCTTTTCTATGTTTCTTCCTTAGAATTAAAAAAATTATTTAATCCAATATTCTACTGCACAAAATCTCAGGTTGATGGGCAGGGTTGGGAGGGAGGAAGAAAGGTAGTGAAGAGAGGCTTCTTTCTGAAGAACTTTTAAACATGCGAAGGAGGAAAGACACCATTAGAGCCCCGTATTCAACAGTATCTATCCTAATTCTCACCTGTATGATGGAAATTGTTAGAACAAAATCCCTAGAACCTAGAGAGCATTGTTCCTAGGGTTACTAGGGAAAGCTTCAGGCCAAAAAAGTAGAGATAGTACCTTAAGATTGGACCTATTTTTCCCTCATCTCTTCTTTTCCCAACCCTCATCATAATACCACCTATATAATGTACCCTCCATTAGTGTCTAGGGAAATGGGATATAAGGACAGACCAGGAGGGGAGAAAGGAAAAGTATGAAGTTGGGGATGTATAAGTAGGTATGGTGGCAGGAGTAGAGAAGGGAGACTTATAGGACTATAGCAGAGGGATTAGTTTGGCTAATGATAATATATATGTTTGGATAGGTGAGATGGTATCAGTTGGGCAAGGGCCTTTAATGCCAGTAGGAAGGTAGCACTCTTCATTGCAATCAACAGAAGTGGACTGTGGCTAACCTGAGCTGTACAAACACACACACATGCACATATATATATCTACATATGTATACATACATATGTATACACACACACACACAAACAAAGGATATAGGGTAGTTTACAGAACTGAAGGGAATGTACAACAGCCAGGCCTTAGCAAAGACAAAACTATGACAGCTCTGAGACCACAGGAACTAAAATACATACTCTAGCATTCTGCTCTTAGATGAACCAGATCCCAATATTCTCAGTCTTTTGGGTCAAGATTCAAATTCTATGGAAAGTCTGATTGGCTTGGCCTAAGTTACATAACTGGCCCTTGGCCAGAGCAAGGTGGGACAGCATCTGATGGGAGGAATTGTTTTCTGAAGGAAAATCATGATGCTGTTACCAACTGTGGGGGCATGGTTGCTATGCAGCTAGAAATGTCAGATGCACATTGTACCACTGAAGGCGGGACTAGGAAGAGCAGTTTTCTAGAAGAGCACAAAATGGGCTGGAGGGGGCAGGGAGGCAAATTAGGGAGGAAATTTGGAATAGCCTTTATAGAGTTGGTGTCAATGGGGAAAAGAGAAGAATCAACGGGTTTGACAGAAGAAATAAGACCAGCAAAGGAGCTGGAGAAAGAGAACTGGAAGAGAAGAATATCAAAGTAACCATGTTTTGAGCAGTGTCAGATACTCTGGTCAAGGAGAATACAATGGAGGAAAAAAGTCTTATTCTTCTGGAAGCATTTTTCTATTCTTAAAATTGCAGCAAGGACTATTTCTTACATATACACCCACCCACCCTTCTCCCAAACACACTTAAAAACCAGTTCTCCATTGTTCTTAGGATCAGGGTCTAAAATTCTTCATATGATATCAGAACCCTCCATGATCTGGTTCCTTCTTCCCTTCTCTCATGTTATCCCATCTCATGCTCTAGCTGTTTTGTACCTCTGCGACTTTTTACTGTGACTGATCTCCTCTCTCTACTCCATAAAGCAAGTCTAATATTATACTCATCCTTTTAGACTCAGCTTAGGTGTCATCTGCATCAGAAAAAATTTTCTGATCATCTGAGTCTGCATTAATGCCATTATTATATGCTCCCATAGCACACATTTTCTCTTGTTGCATCCCAACACCTAGCACAGTGCCTGACACACTGTAACTGCTCAAAAATACATTGAATGACTGAATAAATGACTGAATTAATGAATGAATGGGATTTGGTAGCCTTGGAAATCAGTTCCCTCAGTATGGTTGGTACAAAAGACGGCTTATTAAATAGAAATAAGAGATCAGTAGATACTGGATATGAGAGTTAGTTTGTATCTGTGAGGTGTATAAAATTATTTAATCTTGGATAAAACATGGTGAATCTGTAGGCTTCCTGACCACTTTCAATTAGTCACTGTACTTTTTGAGCATTAGCTACAGGATATAATTTGTTAAATTTTAAAAGTAACCTGTTGCATTTTGTTACAACACTAGTCACGACTCCTCGTCTTCATTGCATGTAATTATGGTTGGTGTGCTGGTCCCCAGTGTTGGTGGCCTCTATCTTACCATGATGTTGACCTCCAAACCACCCTCTCAAAAAACCCTGCCAATGTCCAGTAGCTTCCAGTGCTTTCTTACTTGTGGAAGAGGGACTTTAATGTATTCTAACTCCTCAAAAGACAGTGAGTGTGATGAAAAGTTCATGTCACATCGTGCCTTTGTACCTGTTCAAGCACGGGCTGCTCCTCTCTGCTCATAATCATAATTAGATGATTCTTTTTGGAAAGGGTCATAGCATGCATCTAGTTTTTAATGCACAGAATCATATATTTTTTAACATCTTTATTGGAGTATAATTGCTTTACAATGGTGTGTTAATTTCTGCTTTATAATAAAGTGAATCAGCTATACATATACATATATCCCCATATCTCCTCCCTCTTGTGTCTCCCTCCCGCCCTCCCTATCCCACCCCTCTAGGTGGTCACAAAGCACCGAGCTGATCTCCCTGTGCTATGCGGCTGCTTCCCACTAGCTATCTGTTTTACATTTGGTAGTATATATATGTCCATGCCACTCTCTCACTTCGTCCCAGCTTACCCTTCCCCTTCCCCGTGTCCTCAAGTCCATTCTCTCCATCTGCATCTTTATTCCTGTCCTGCCCCTAGGTTCTTCAGAAGTTTTTTTTTTTTTTTAGGTTCCATATATATGTGTTAGCATACAGTATTTGTTTTTCTCTTTCTGACTTCCTTCACTCTGTATGACAGACTCTAGGTCCATCCACCTCACTACAAATGACCCAGTTTCATTCCTTTTTATGGCTGAGTAATATTCCATTGTATATATGTGCCACATCTTCTTTATTCATTCATCAGTCGATGGACACTTAGGTTGCTTCCATGTCCTGGCTATTGTAAATAGTGCTGCAATGAACATCGTGGTCCATGTCTCTTTTTGAATTATGGTTTTCTCAGGGTATATGCCCAGTAGTGGGATTGCTGGGTCATATGGTAGTTCTATTTGCAATGAACATTGTGGTCCATGACTCTTTTTGAATTATGGTTTTCTCAGGGTATATGCCCAGTAGTGGGATTGCTGGGTCATATGGTAGTTCTATTTGTAGTTTTTTAAGGAACCTCCATACTGTTCTCCATAGTGGCTGTATCAATTTATATTCCCACCAACAGTGCAAGAGGGTTCCCTTTTCTCCACACCCTCTCCAGCATTCATTGTTTGTAGATTTTTTTTATGATGGCCCAGAATCATATTTTAGACTTCTCTTTCACGTCTGACTTGTATGACCAGATTATTTTCGACAACTCCACGATTTTCTTAAAGGGCCTGTAAAATGAAAAAAAAGTATCACTTCACTTTTTGGCTATTAAATATGCTTTATCTATTCCAGTCTGTTGTTGTGGAGATAGATACAACACAGGAGCCTTGGCAGTGTGACAAGCAATTAAGACACCAGAATGTTTAGCCATGTATGAGTATTTTCTCACAGCAAGACCTCAAAGCTCAGCCTGCCACTGACATTGTTAGTGTCATCGAATCAATTACACAAGATGAGGTTGACAGGTGTAATTATGTATTTCTATGGTGATTATGTATGGCCTGCCATAGAGACGAACAAGCCTTTTACTTTGCACTCATTTAAGCAGTCACTTGTCTAACAAAGTTTTTGGAGTTGGAGAGCCTCTTTGGAGAAAAGGAAATCCAGAACAAAGTCAAAATCCATTACCAATTCTCACTAATGTCATTAGGTTGAGAAACATTGGCATTGTCATTGGAATGATGTCCAGCTGCCAGGTGATTACTCCCTCACATGTTTTAGAAACTATGTGTGGTTATATGAAACTGGAGTGAAGACAATAACTGATACTGAAAGTACCAGATGTTGACTAAAATCAAACCGAGGTTAGTAATCTGTTTAGAAATGGAGTACAGTCTTTTTTTAAAAAAAAACAAACTAGTTTATGTGTGTAGATACAATTTATGTCTGTTTTCCTTTCATCAATTCAGATTCTATGGGAGGAAGGACCCAGACAGCATAGTTTAAGACATAATTTGCTTTCCACATGCAGTGTCCCTGTTAGAATAGCTTAAATTTGCTTTGGGAGATTATTCTTTTTCTATTCCCATTTTCCCCCCAGTGAGATTTTTTGTAAAGGTGGAATGAAACCAAATCAGCCTCAAAGTATTTCATAGAGAACAAGGGGGTCGATTTAAGAAATGTAATTGTCTTTTTAATCTCCCTCTAGTTCCACCAAGGCATCCCTCAAAGGCAGGATATTTTCGTTATTAATGAAATCTTGATTAGCATATGTCTAGATCAGTGTTTGGTGATCTGGGTCAAAGGCACCTATGATGCATCTGCGTTACCAGAGGGTTAAGATGAGTTCTGTAAATTAGGTCTGTGCTCCATGTGTAAGCATATTGGGAAATATCCAGCAGTGATCAGCAAATGCATGGATTGTACTCATGTTGTCACGTCTGTTCTCAACCTAATTTTACAAATGTACCTGTACTCTGAAATTCTCAGAACATTAAAGAAATGTAAAGTAAATAAATAAACTAAAACTTGAAAACAAAACAAGCCTAACTAGCCAAAATATACCATTTATTATTGTGCCAAGCTCCACCAGTTTTAAAAAATGGACTACACATCCTTAATTAATAAAACCGTATGTTAAAAAGGAATGTATTTATTGAGTACATACTATTTGTCTAGCACTGCCATGGGTACTGAAGGAAAGGCTAATGAAACACTGCTTAGGACATGGCCCTTGAAGAAACTGAGTTTAGATACAAAGAGGAGACATATGTAAAACCACTCAACTTCCTGCTTGCTAAATGGAGGTGTACAAATTAGAACTGCTATTGGCCTTTATAGGAGATTAATGCAGCTAGAACAGTCAGGAAAGGCTAGTTAGAGGAAGTGGAACAACAGGAGCCAGAGGCTGTGGATATTGATGGGCAAAGGAAAGATGAAGGCATTTCCTTTGAGAGGAACAGCATGAAGCAAGGATTGAAGTCAGCAGTAAAAGTGTTAAGTTCAGGGCCAGTGAAGAAACCTTGCTGGCTGGATGGGAGGGTCTGTGTTTGTGAGTATTGAGAGATAAGGTTGCAGAGAGAGGGTGAGTGGAGCTTGCAGTACCAGGCACTAGAGTCTGCGCTTTATTGTATTTGCAGTTGTGAGCCACTGAAAGTATTTGAAAAGAGTGATACAAACAAACTCCATTTTCCCTGATCCATGGAGTCATACGTGTTTTGAGATGACTGCTTGGATGGCTGTACAGCATTTGTTCTCCGAGTGTGGTCTCTGGGCTAGTGGTGTCCATAGCAGCGCAGCCGGGAACTTGTTAGAAATGCTAATTCTTGAGCCCTGCCCCAGACTTACTGAATCAAAAATTCTGAGAGTGGGACCCAGAAGTCCCACAGGTTTAGCAAGCTTTCCAGGTGATTCTAATGGACTCTCAAGTTTGAGAACCACTGTATAACAGGATGTGAGATAGGACGCTCTTGCATAATTCAGTTCCTGGGCAATAAAGACCTGGATTAGGATCTTTCTCTCACTTGTTAGACCACTTACTTGAGAGCTAAAAAGGTAAAGGTTGTGTAATCTACTGATTTTCTCACCATGAAGTAGTTTATCTGATTGATGGACATAGGCAATGACATATACATATGCATTTGTATACATATATTACTAAAAATATGTGACAAAGTAGGGTAGCTAGTGAATAAAATGGTTTGATGACTAGATGTTTTTTAAACATCTTTATTGGAGTATAATTGCTTTACAATGGTGTGTTAGTTTCTGCTGTATAACAAAGTGAATCAGTTATACACATACATATATCTCCATATCTCCTCCCTCTTGCCTCTCCCTCCCACCCTTCCTATCCCACCCCTCTAGGTGGTCACAAAGCACCGAGCTGATCTCCCTGTGCTGTGTGGCTGCTTCCCACTATTTTACATTTGGTAGTGCATATATGTCAATACTACTCTCTCACTTCATCCCAGCTTACCCTTCCCCCTCCCTGTGCCCTCAAGTCCATTCTCTCCGTCTGCGTCTTTATTCCTGTCCTGCCCCTAGGTTTGATGACTAGAATATTTATAGACCTTTTGAGTCTCTCTGCCTAGCTCATCAGGTAGCTATTTATCTTGCTTCTATGTTTTCTCTGGCATCTCTATCATCATAATACCCTCCAGGTTTTTTGACAGAGGCTAGTCACGACTCATCTATATAATACTACTGGAAATTCGTGTCTCTCTGATAACCTGTTGTTAATTTCTCCAATGCCATTTTTATGGTTGCCATGTGTTTTGGATTTCCTTAAGGTTAAAAGTCAAGTTTATTGCATTTGGGAGTTTGAGGTGGAGTTCCCCTGCCCATATGACACATAGACTATGTCTGCATGGTACCAGACCACCTGGTCAGTCCAGTCAGTGGAGGGTTGGAGGTGGGGTTGGAGAAAGGAAGCTCAGAAACTAGAAGTTTAGCACTGAGAAATCAAAGCAGTTAAGTTGGTGATTTTTTGTAGTCTTTCAACTAGTTGTTTTGCCAAAATGAAGGCAAACAAGTGTCTTAGCACTTAAAGAGTAGTGAACTTTGGGGTCAAAAGGAAGGGTTTGATATTCAACTTTACCACTTATTGAGATATGTGACCTTGAGCAAGTTACTTAGTCTCTCTGAACTTCAGTTTCCTCATTTGTAAAGTTGGGGGTGGTGGTGTTTCAGAGGGCAGTTGTTCCTTTGCAAACTGTAGGGTGCTATACTATCTTACCTGCTAGTATAATTGCTCACTGTAGTTTCAGTGATATGATGCTTAACTAGGCAACAGAGCCTACCAGATTAGCAGAGCCAATCCATGTCTGCTCATTGCTTGCTGGATACTCCCTCAACCTGAGCCACCTCGATAGTTCCAGCTGGTACCATTTTCCCTGATCTATGGAGTCATGTCCTTTGATGGTTGAGTAAATGTGGGGGTAGTTTGACCTTTATAATTAATTGTTCTGGAAGTGCTTGATTGAATTCACTGTTTTCCCTAACTTGGCTAGAATTTCAAACTATTGGACATTCAAGGATGTTTGAACAACAAGCAAATAGGAATTTTACTAAGTTTCAAGAGAATAACAACTATAGGTATGGATTAATCACAGGATGCCCCAATTTGAAGTTTTGCAAAGAGATTCTATTCAGGAGGCAGTGTGGTATGGTGAAAAGAATACAGGATTTAGAATAAAACAGATTGGTATTTCCTGTTTTGATCTACTATCTGAGGCTCAGCTTTTTCATCTGTAAAATGGGGATTATATTAGAACCTACCTCAGGGTTTTTTGGTGAGAATTAAAGAATGTATGTACAAAGATTTTGTACAATGTCTGCAAATGCTAGTTCCTTTTCTCAAGGACAGATTCGCCAGGAACAGTGTTGCCGTGAGTTCCAAGAGCTTTTCTTTCATAACCCCAAAGTCCTATGCATTCCATAGTATGGGAATCTTTTGGAAGGACAAACAATGTTGAGACTTAGTATAAAGAATGATACTGTTAAGAACAAAATGCTTGCGAATCTGGGGAGTCAATCCTTTCTCCATATTTTTCCAAGTATAATGTTTGCAACATATATAGGCTACTGATTTCATGCAGTGCCTCAGAGTGGAATTTGAGGTTCTTCATGATCTGACCCTACCTTCCATGAGTTTGATTTCCCACTATTCCTCTGAATTGTGTTCCTGTCAAACTGGTTTATTCATTGTTCTCCAAACATGCTAAGCACATTCCTACTTCTGCATTTTTGCTCAGGCTATCCCCACTCTAGAATGTCTTTCTTCTTCTTCTGTACTTGTGTACAAGCTCCGTCCCCAAGACCTAGCTTTAGGATTGCGTCCTTCATTGAGCCTTGTCTGACTACCTTATGCCCTAGGGGATCAAGTTACTCCTCTGAACTACTATGGCATTATTACCCATGATGGTTGAATGGAAGGGTTGGTTGGATGAATGGCCAATGTTTACGCCAATCTGGAACTAACCTGGGTCTGTGGGTAAGAGAGTCTGCTGGGTGGGAAGACTTCTTTCACGTTTTATCCTTAAGAAGGTACGAATATGATTTCTTCAAACTAGAACATAAATCTCCTGAAAGCAGAGGCATACAGGGAAGGTTAGTGGTGTTATCTATAAAACTAACATATTGCATCTGGTTGTTCAGATGAAAATCTGCCTTTTAAAACAATAGCACATATTCCCAAACTGTGCCCCAAACATTATGTTTTGTGTGAAGTTGACAGTTACCTTTTAGCAATAAATGGATGATTATCCTTAAAGCATTAGCATCTAATTGTACATGTAGAATAGGCATACATTTAAAAAATATATATTTATTTATTTATTTATTTTGGCTGCACCAGGTCTTTGTTGCGTCATGCGGGACCTTTAGTTGCAGGCTGTGGGATCTTTTTTAGTTGTGGCATGCGGACTCAGTTGCAGCATGCGTGCAGGATCTAGCTTCCTGACCAGGGATCAAACCCAGGCCCCCTGCATTGGGAGCGTGGAGTCTTACCCACCTGACCACCAGGAAAGTCCCCAGAATAAGCATACATTTTCTGAGCACTTATTTGGCAACAGGCACTTTTCCAAACAGCTTTACAAATTTCACCCCTGAGACCCTTGCCTCAGACTGCCTTGAATTACAGTTACTTGTGTTCTTGCCAGTCTCTCCTCCTTCACATCCCTAAGAACCCAAATGTTATTTATCTTTTTGTTCCTCCCAGCATTTGGCACAGTGCCTGGCATATAGTAGGTGCTAAATAAATGTTGAACAAATGAATACATGAATAAATAAATAAAATCATGTAAGAGTCAAAATATAGCCTTTGATGCCTTTCGATTTTTCTCCCAGAAGTGGACAGAGCAAGTCCCCATTTAACATTCAGTCAAAGATAAAAAAATCCCATGTCTCTCAGCCAGTCATTGCACTGCCCTTTTGTGCCTGGCTTTATGAAGTTGTTAAAAAAGTTTTCCTTGGAAAACTTTCACCAATAAACTACCTAATGGGGGCCAGCTGCAGCCCCAGGTTTTATGAACACTTCTATAGAAACCACATTAAATAGCAACACTGGTTCACACATCAATTTTGCCATGTTAAATCCCAGCTCAGGCACGTGGGGAGTTCATGCAATATTGACTTTTCATCATCATCATGGCAGAAAATATGGTTTGGTCTGGCTCAGTCATTAGCAGACATAAAGCAGAATAATCTCAAAGTACCTTAAGAAAACTGTACTTGGTCAGTTTTTTTTCCCATCTTTGGAGTTTAGTGAAGCAGGTGAGGGTCAAGGATTACCAGAGAAATACTCAAATGGTTCCCTAAGTGGTAGTAGTAGTTGGGCTGTTTCTTCTCATTGCAAACTTTGGTACCTGTGTGGCCTCTCCAGTACTGAGAGAATTTTTTTTCCTTTTGCTTATTGCCACTGCTTTGGTATTTCCCTTTGGTGCAGTCTCTGAACTTCATTGGTTCCAGATGTCTCACCCTTTTGCCTCTATTGGCACCCAAGTGGGAGAGGGTACAAATGGCCCAGCAACCACTTAATAGATCCATATGGAGAAAAAAAAAATAGGTGTGCCTTTTGAGCCACGAAAATCTAGATTAGAACCCTGGTTTTGCCAAGGGCTAGCTGTGTGCTATTGGTAAATCACTTAAGTTGGAAGAACTTCAGTTTGTTCATTTGTGAAATGGGGATAAGTAGTACCCTATATGAGTGTTGATCTGGGTTGAACAGTTGGTAAGTTTGGGTCAGGTTTGTGCTATGTAGTCACTCCATAGCATCTCATGATATCATCTCAACACCTTGCTTCAGAGATTGCCAGGCCAGGGCAGGAGAGCTCTGGGAGCTCTTAAATGGAAGCAATTAAATGCTTCTACCCAGTATTAACACAGGCACTTTCACTCACACGTCATTGGCCAAATCAAGTCACATGACCATGCCTAACTACAAAGGGACTGGTTCTGTATGCCTCAGTTGTATGTGTTTCTTCTTCTAGCAGAGAACATCTTGTTTAGCAGTTGTAATGCCTATCACACTTGACAGCCAGCCAGGTGACAGGGTTGTCATTCTGTTTTGTAAATTAGGCAGAGTTTCTAGTGTTCTCACACAGATGGAGGGCCATCCCAAATATGCACAGGATTGGACTGCAGGGATATCTGCAAACAGGGCCACATTTCTTCTAAAAGAAAGCTTTGAAACTCCTCAGTCGCCTCTTTTGAAATCCACTACTCAAAACATTTCAGTATGTCTCTGTGACATGCCATTCCCATTCCCACTGGTTTAGAAGTGGGGATATGCTTTTAGCACCTATCAGACGATCACTCGGGTCTTTTCCATGTCTGACAGTTTAGGACGGAAGAGGCTTTGGATAGTCAAGCGGGTCCGTGAGGCTATCTGACTTTCTGAGAACTTTTTATCTCCCAGTAGCAGAGTCAGGAATGGAACTCACAGGTCCTATAGTTTTGTGCTTTTCAATCTCACTTTTTTTTTTTTTGCTGTACGCGGGCCTCTCACTGTTGTGGCCTCTCCCGTTGCGGAGCACAGGCTCCGGACGCGCAGGCCCAGCGGCCATGGCTCACGGGCC
>NW_006779031.1:2696968-2700454 GCF_000442215.2 Lipotes vexillifer | reverse complement strand
AACCCGTGTCCCCTGCATCGGCAGGCGGACTCTCAACCACTGCGCCACCAGGGAAGCCCCAATCTCACTCTTTATAGGCCTCTATAAAGAGGGACCAGAACCTTTAATCTGTGATGCAGTCTGGTTCTGCTGCTACCAACTTGGAATAAAATGAGGTGGGCTTGGATGACCACAGCAAAGGATAACGATTTTGGGTAAGCTCAGGTAGAGGGCCTAGCAGCCCCTCTACCCTTTTCCTGCTGCCATCCTCCAAGTTGCAGAAAGTTGGAGCTGTAATGTTGACCATCCCACAGAACACTAACAGGTGTGCCATATTAATTTTAGAAGTATTGACAGTGCTAGACTTTTTGAAAGGAATGACATTACAGCTGTTATTCTTTGTTACTGAATTTACTCAATTTACTTGTCTGCATACCATGAACCACATTGTTTATTGATGTACAAAAATTATTTAATCTTAGTGCATTAGTTATAATATACAACATGGTACAGGACAGCTGCAGCTAGCTGACTTGGCTGTCAAAATTTTCCAGTTGGTTCCGGTACAATTGTTCTTCCTTCTTCTGTAATCAGGAGTGTCTGAGAATGCTTGTTTTGGAGGGAACTTGAAGGAGAAAGGAACCAGGACCTTAGGAAGTGAGATCCACTGGGAACATAAGAATTATTAGACTTTCCAGGAAAATGCAAGGGGAGGGAGACATGGAGGGGAGTGGTTAGGAGCAAAGGGACTTGTAGGCCGGAAAAAAAAATGTAAGCAGAAAATATCTCACAGGGACGTGAAAAGGAACTTTCAGTAAAGGCTTACTGCATGACATCCATTCTGTAAATCTGTTTTGTTGAAGTAACTGTGCCCACCACACCACTTTCTACCTCCCTCTGCCTCTTTTTTTTCTTTTTTTTTATAACGGCTACCAAATGGCTTCAGTTTTTAATTCTTTACTTTCCGTTTTACGGCCTACAGCTTCATGCAAAAGTGTGAGTGCCCTCTCCAGATGGACTGTGCACCTCATTTGGAAAGAAGGGCGGCCGATTTTCATCATCTGGGCCTTTAAGAACTCTCTAGGTAGCCCTAAAATACATAAAAGTGCAAATGGTGGACAGGAAATTTAGCAATGTCTCTTGCTAACAGTCAGAGTTTGGATTTTAGTCTGTTCATTTTTCTTTTACTGCCGGTTAGAACTACCAGCCTTGCAGGCAGGCTAGAATATGGGGGAGGCGGGGAGGTGGAGTTGGGGGGGGGTCGGGGCAGAGGCAAGCAGAGAGCGCAAGTCTGCTCTTGCTAGGTGAAGCTTTTTATTGTGAAATTGCTTTCAGTGCCGACTTTCCCAGCTATCCTGGGTGCTTCATTCCGATTTTGGCCATATGGCTCTGCTCAGGAAATTCCTCAGGCTCTTCCAACTGATGTTTTCCCACCACGTGGCCACAAATTGACTACTTGCTTTGCCTAGAGCTTTTAATTGGTTTAAATAATAAACTCCCCAAGTCTTTGTTTGTTGGCACACAGAACTGAGCACACAATTGCAAATGAGTTGGGCAACCTGCTTTGATTTGGTGATTAGTCATTGCTCTTAATTGTTTTTACAATTTCCACCTGAGCGATCAGGAAATGAAGCGCTGCCTCACACTTCTAGCAAGTTGCAAAGAGCCTAACTACGGTATTTCCTTACCGAGTGTTTCCTTGCCTGGGAGGACGCTGCGTTCAGATGTTCTGGCTTGGAAAGGCAGGCGCCCACACAGCTGAAGTCAAGCCTTGGCATTTTAAGCTGATTCCCGTCTGACTCTGGGAAGTGATGGAGACAGATTAAGCCATGTAGCATAAAAAGGGACAGGCCCCCAACAGGACTCTGAGGCCCCGGTCACACCACAGCATAAACACAGAAAACATGACCGTGGCTTTGGGAGACAGAGCTTTCCTCCTGTCTCAAAAGAAGGCTTTTTTGTTTAAGGCGTTTTTGCTTTGTTTTGTTTTGCTTAGCTCTCGTTTATTTTCCTACATCATTGGTGCAGATGGCAGATTAGCGATGCCTTTGGTTTTTTTCTTTGGTTCTGTTGTATTTTCCTTTGGTGGTCGGGTCTCTGAACTTCTAAAACGGAACTATCAGCCACTGTAATACAGACTTTTTGCTTGAACAAAAGTTTGTTTTTTCATTCAAAAAGTTTTTATGACAGTTCCCATATGGACACTATTTCCTGTGTCAGGAATGTACTCCACACCCCCCAACCACCTACCACCTACTCCTTGTGTCCTTGGTGATTCTTATCAGGACTCAGCTCAAGGGGTTGCTCCTCTTAGAATACCTTCCTGACCACCCCTCCACCCCACACACCAAGCTGACTTGACGATAACGCCTTCTTCCCTTCATGACCCACTGTGCCTTGAACAGGCGTCCAGCATAACTCAGCAGAGTTATTTGTTGGCATTTTCCTCCCTTACTGTTAGAGTGTATACCCCCAAGACAGGGGCCAGAAAGCACTGAGCACAGGTCTGTTGAGGCCCCGTGGTCTAGTGGAGAGAGCAAAGACCACAGATATTAGAGTCAGGCCGACCTAAGCTGGATCACAGCTCTGCAAACTAATAAACTGGGTGACCTTAGGCAATTTACACAGCCTCTCTTAACTTCAGTTTCTTAATCTGCAAAGTAGAATCATGAGATTTACTCTGCGAGGTTGTTGGGAGAGTCCAATGAAATATTGTATGTCAAGTATATAGCATGATGCTTAGCACAGAGCAGTGCTCCAGAAATAGCTGATCCTCCAGGTAACCCTCTTTGCTCCCCTCCCAGAGAAGGAATCTCTCTCATCTGATTCATAGCCTCCCCTTCCTTGGCTCTTCCAAACCCCAAGATAACATGGTTGATTTCTGCCACTTGCACTTTGTCAACCACCTGGTTGGAAGAAAGCCTTTGCAGCCTCTACTGTCCCCAGTTTGATGTTCCCTGCCTAATAGTGTGATTAGATACATCCATCTGCAACGTAAAACTGCATTGAACTTACATGGCCTCTTTCATCATGATGAGCCTAAAGTGCTTTGTAAATGTAATGAGCTAGGGCAGGGAGAGATGATGCTTAAAAGAAGGTTCCCTTCTCAAGTATACACAGGGTAATGCTGCATACTCTAGTTCCCTCCTGGAGAGTCACACTGCATCTTAACATCCTTTGAGAGGCCGTACAATAAGGAAACACATTTCAAACTTTGTTGAATGCTACAATTCCCAAACTGGTTTTACAATATGCTTAGGTACTTCCTCAAGAACTTATGTTTTATCCAGAGCATTCTTTGGAAAATGATGATTTATGGGAATAATATGTCTGTTGATGGAGCTTTATGATACTCAGAGGGAAAATAACTCATGTAAGGACTTGTAGAGAGTGCAGAGTGGTCAGCCTGGCCCTCTCCTCCCCACATCACACCTTAATGACAAGCACCAGCTCCCTGGCCTTGTCAAGGGTCTAATTCCCAAACTTGTCTTGGATTCTGCATTCCTG
>NW_006779031.1:2681050-2696902 GCF_000442215.2 Lipotes vexillifer | reverse complement strand
TCCTGCTCTTGATCTCTACAGTTCATGATCTCTTGCCCATGGCCTCACTTCTCAAATACGTACCTTTGGTACTAGTCTTAGCTTTCCTCCTCAGTTTAGATTTTGACACTCAGCCCTTGAACTAGTTCTGCCTCTGGCTGTTAAGCTAATGAGCCCTTGCAATCCATCCAGTCTCAGTTCTCTAGAAAGGGAACCAGACATGTCAGCAGGTCATCCCAGAGACTTAGCGCTTACTCTGTGACAGGAGGTCTGGCTCCAGAGTCCAAACACTTAACCCCTATGTGAATCTGCCTCTCTTTACAAAGTAGTAGCAGATACAGTTACCCTTCCCATACATCCTACACTAAAGCTGAGGCCATCAGACAAGGTTGGTGGAACAGGTCATTAGCACACAGGGCATTATGTGATCAGGTATAATACTACAGGGAACAGACCTCTAGAAATTTGTGTGGAGAGAAAAGTAGACTCCATCAAAAACCAAAATAAAACAAAAAAAAAAACAAAACTAAGCAAAAGTAGGGACAAGCTGCTATTTAAAGCTGCAAACAGCTTCTTACTTTTGCTTTGAGAATTTATTGCTGGGAAAACATTGTTCTCTCCTTTTCAGAGAACCACTTTAATGGGCCTTTGAGTTTGTAAAGCTCTAGCTCAGATTCTGATCTAGGATGAATAGCTTGCGAAAATGAAGAGCTAAACTGCCCTGTAGAAGGTGTACACCATGGACTTCCTGGGAGGGCAGAGTAGCATCTTTGTAGAGATTACAGTGATTTCCACCGGAAGCAAGGAAACCTTTCCTTTACTCTTGGGCATTGAAAATGAAGGTCAGGAGTGGCCTCTGGATAGTGTGGGCAAGGTTGAAGACACTCTCCTCCTTGGGAGCTAGGCCAGCTATAGCCCTTTGACGTGGCAGTAGATGATGGGAGTAAGGAGAGAGCCAGCCAATGGGAGCCCTTGTGAACAGACCTAGCCTGTGAAGCCTAGGAAGCATAATAATGAATAACCACATTTAAGATGTTCTCAATTTGGGCTGCTATAACAAAATACAACCGACTGGGTAGCTTATAAAAAACAGAAATTGATACCTCACAGTTCTAGAGGTTCAAAGTCCAGGATCAGGGTGCCAACATAGTTGAAGTTTGGTGAGGGCCCTCTTCTTTGTTCGTAGCTGGGTCTTCTCACAGTGTCCTCAATGGTGTAAGGGGCTAGGGATTTCTCTGGAGCCTCTTTTATAAGATCACTAATCCCATTCATAAGAGTACCACTCTCATGACTTGAGTATCTCCCATAGGTCTCACTGTCTAATGCCAACATTTTTGGGAGTTAGGAATTCAGCATATGAATTCGGCGGGGAACGAACATTCAGACCATAGCACCCTCTGTGATTCCCAAGCCTTCAGTAAAATTTTGTTAAACTCCATAGCAGGCTTTAACTCTCTTGTCACTTGCTGTGACATGGTGTGCATGAAATAGCAGCAGCTGGAGGAACATTGGTTGCAGAGAGGCAAGAGCTGACCAACAGAGAAACCTAGAACAGTAGTCTAAATCTAGAGATGACAAGTGACAACCAGGATGGATGTATGAATTGTAGGCATTCTTCAATGACTGCCAGGAATTCTTGGCAAAGGGGACCAAATATAAAGATTAGCTTTTCTGAAAATTAGATGATAGTCAGTGTCTAGTCAGGTAAGACTGTGTTATGCTGAAATAACAACCCCAAAGTTTCAGTGGCTTAAAACAACAAAGTCTGATTTCTTGCTCATACCATATAACGTATATCCATTGTGGGTTGACTGGCTTTTCTCTACCTAGTTCTTACTCAGGGTCCAAAGCTGCAGGAGGATCCATCTTCATGCTTCCATGATTGCAGAGGCAGGGAAAAGTTCTTAAAGCTTCTGGTTGCATGTCATTGACTAAAACGAATCACAGGGCCATGCCTAACTTCAAAAGGAGTGAGTAATTACAATCCTGCCACTGTGCCTGGAAAGCAGTGAGTTGGATATATTTGGTGAAGAGCACTAATGGCTGCCACAGAGGGCATTGGGAGCTCAGACTCTCATTTGTGTGTTTCAAGACTGGAGGCCTTGGAGATATCTGGTTTGCAGCTCAGGGTAGCAAGCTGGGCTCTGTCATTCATTCATTCTTGCATGGCTGAATTCATCAAATATTTATTGAGCACCTTCTATGTGCCAGGCACTGTGTAAGCACTGGGGATACATTCTTTTTTTTTTAAATTGTAATACTGAACTTTTATTGAAGTAAAGCACAGTAAATCAAACCAACTACAAAAATACACATGGGGATACATTCTTGTACAAAAAAAGAGACATGGTTACTGTGTTTAAGAGGTTACATTCTGGTGGGGGGAAGAGATAGACAATAAACCTGTTTCTCTGAGAAAAGCAGTCCTTGAAATGATACCTTATCTGAGGGTCTTCATATTCTGTTAGACGATCTAGGGGTGAGTGGCTATGGCCTTCTGACTGCAGATTGGTATGCTAAAGCACTTACCAGATTTTCATATTTCCCTTTCTGAGTACAACAGTCAGTGGCCTGGGTCCATTAATTGTTCTCTGAGCATCGTGATTTCTTGTTCTCGTTCTTTCAGTATTTCACTCTCTCTTAGCTCTTTTAATGCTTAGCTAGTAGCAGTGTCCATGCTAAGCCCTCTATTGGCTTCTATGAGGCTCTGTATTCTTGCAGGAATCAGCTCCCTTGGAGACCTCTGGGATATACAGGGTAACCCTATTGGTTCCATTCAGCTCTAGTCTTCTGAGCACTTAGCAAAGACCCAGGGTTTCTGATTCTTTTGTTATTACATGCAGTATGGTATAGTGGTTAGAGGCACTAGCTTTGGCCTCAGGCAAACCTAGCTTTGAGTAGCAGCTCTACCATTCCCAACTCTCAGTTTTCCCTCTGTAAAGTGCTGATAGTAATAGTATTTACTTCACAGAGTTAATTGATAATTAAATTAGTTATATTTAAAGTACTTAGCACAGTGCAAGGCAAATGGCAAGTATTCAGTATAAACTAGTTGCCATCATTAGCTTAGAGGCAGCTCTCATGCTCTTAAAGGAAGCTCCCCTCCCCATAAATCCATGTAATCAGTAGTGTCAGTACCAATTCCCAAACTCTCCTTATATATAACTCATCAGACACAGGGCTTCGTATGCAAACTGAATCCTAGGAACAGCTCTGAAGAAATATTTCCCTAAGAAATATGCAATGTAAGCTGTAATAATCAGGGTGTTATCTAGCATCATGGCCATGTCTGTCTGTCTTCCTGTTTCTCTCATCTCTCTGGGTCCCTAGGATTCTGTAATTTTCACATGCACTTCTAGCTTCAATGTGATCCCATCCAAATAGTCTATATTTCCAAATGCATATTTTGGCAAGAAAATAAAGAAAATAACATATTACTTTTGTCATTGAAAATGTACTTGTGCATTTCCCTAAAACAGATGCCAAACAGTTGATGCTTAAAAAAATGCACATCTTTTTACAGTATGGCTATGACCAGAATAGATGAGACAGGAGGAGATTTCTCATTTTGTGGCTTTCCTGTCCTGGGATCAACATGCATGGCCCATTCGGGTCTTTCTTACCAGTCACCAGTGGCTTAATATCTCAACTGAGTGGAGCGCAGTCATATGGCAAACTTGTCTGCCCTGAATGTGTGAAAACTAGGAAGAAAACCAAAGAGGCCTCTGAGGGTCCAAAACAACAACCACAAAGCTGTACCCTGAAGAGTCCCTCATTCTGTGTCCTTTTCTTTTACCCAAGATGTAAACATATTTGTCTGTCTTCATTCTGCAAGCTTGTATCAAGCTGGTAGAAGATTAGGAAGAGGTAGAAGAAGAAGAGCAGTGCTGCCAACAGGCACATTAACAAGGAGGCAGAAGACAGCCAATAAGAAAGCTGAAGAATATCGGAAACACAGAACTATGAGGCCACTCTGTGGGGGAGAAAGTGGCCCTGCTCACTTCAGTGGCCTTAAAGACATTGTTCATAATGTACCTGTGTCAATACTGAAGTTACTCTTTCAGAGTTGTGATACCAAGTCTAAAGTATTCTCAGTGTCCTCTCTTCAAGGAGGCAGAGAAAGGTGTAACATATCTGGGTGGCTTTCCAACCCAAAGTGGTTAAAATAAAACGATTTTGGTGTTTTGTTCAGGTTTTCTGGCACTCTGAGAACTTCTCCAGGCTTCTAGCCGGCTGAGATATGAGTTTAGATTGCTTAGCACTTTTGTCAGTTTCACTGCAGATGAACAACCAGATTTCCTGAGAAGTATCATCTTCGGACTTCCCATAGGAAGTTGAAAGAAGTAAATCCCACTATATCAGATGCTAGCCTTGGAAGAAATAATGCACAGAAATATGCCCACTGCTGCAGCCCAGATTGCCAGCATTATGTTTGAGATCTGATCAGAATTTGATGACTTCTCACCTCCTCCACCACTGCCATCCTCTGTCACCATCATCGCTCATCTAGCCCTTTAACTGGTCTCCAGCTTTGAGTCTTGACATCTACTGTCTAACGTCAACACAGCAGTTAGGGTGATCCTTTTAAATGAAAATCATTGAATACCTACCCTCATAGCAGCATTATTCATAATAGCCAAGGGGTGAAAACAACCCATTATTCACTGATGGATGAATGGGTAAACAAAGTGTGGTATATCTATAAAATGGAATATTATTCATCCTTAAAAAGGAAGGGAGTTCTGACACAACCTACAACATGGATGAAAAAGACAAATAGTGTGTGATTCCACTTATATGAGATACGTAGAGCAGAAAATTCATAGAGACAGAAAGTAGAATGGTAGTTGCCAGGGGCTGGGGAAAGAGGAGGGTGGGGAGTTGTTTAATGGATATAGTTTCAGTTTGGGATGATGAAAAAGCTCTGGAGATGGATGGTGGTGATGGTTGCACAGCAATATGAATATAATTAATGTCACTGAACTTGTACACTTAAAAATGGTTGAGGTGGTAAATTTTGTTATATGTATTTTAGCACAATTAAAAATAATTTAAAATTCCATTACAATAAAAAAAAATGAAAATCAGGTGCTGTCACCACTCAAAACCCTCCTATAACTCCCCATCACCCTCAGAATAAAACCTGAAGTACTTACCCTGATCTCTAAGGCCCTGACTTATCTGGCCTATGGCTCCCTCTCTACCTCACTTTTTTTTTTAACATCTTAATTGGAGTATAATTGCTTTACAATGGTGTGTTAGTTTCTGCTGTATAACAAAGTGAATCAGCTATACGTATACATTTATCCCCATATCCCCTCCCTCTTGCGTCTCCCTCCCACCGTGGTCACAAAACACCGAGCTGATCTCCCTGTGCTATGTGGCTGCTTCCCACTAGCTATCTATTTTACATTTGTCTACCTCACTTCTTACCATCCATTTCCCCACTCTTTCTGCTATGGGTTGGTCCTTGAACACCCTGAAGCTTTTTTCTGCTTTCACAGCCTTTGTCCTTGGTATTCCACTTGTTTAGCATACTTTTTCCCCAGGTAACTTGGTGGTTTGGTCTATTCCTTCCTTCAGCTACCTGTTCTGATGCCATCTCCTCAGAGATAATACCAGCCTGTCTTAAGATAACTGCGATCTTAATCCTGCCCTGGCTCTCTACACCCTCACATATTGCTTTATTTTTCTCTGTAGCACTCTAGGGTACATGTTTATTTATGTGTCAGTTGTCTGTCTCAGTCCTCTGCAAGGTAAGCTCCATGAGGGCTAGAATTTTGTCACTCACCACATTCCCAGCACCAAGAGAAGTGACAGGAACATAGCAAGTGCTCAGTAAATATTTGCTGAACAAATGAATGATACAAAGGTTCTTTGTAAAGCTCAGGCCTTGCAGAATAAGGTCATTCAACCTCACTGAATGAGGTACATTCGACCTCAGAAGAAGGCAGCTGAATCCAGCAGTACCAGGCACTGCCGTCTCAATATGATACCCAACTTGTTTGCTCTTTTATTGAACTCTTTCAAGTTTATATGGTAACATCCAAAAAGGGTTTACTCAAGTGATTTAGAAATTAGGTTTATTTAGTGTAATCATAGCGCTCGGCAGTTTGGATGATTTTTAAATACTAACGTGACTCTTCACGCTCACTGGTAGAGAGCAGTTATGGTGTTTCAGAATGTTTTTCGCAGACCGAAGTGTCACACCAGCTTCTTCTTCACATGGAAAGCTACAGGGAACATTCTCTCTAGTGAGAGATGCTGCAGAGTTTCTCTTGGACTTTAGTGGGCATGATGGTGGCCTCTAGGGAGCTCTGTGAGAGGAGGGCTTCCACCAGTGAGCCTGGGCTGGATAGGGCTGCTCAAGACAAACTTGTGAAGTATGAGTTGATCCTCTCCAGGCCTCTGCCTCCCTTTTTCTGCCTCAGGACCCAGTGCTCTCCCTGGGAACTTTAATGAGTAGGAAAGTCTGTAATAAACTTCAGCCTGGATGGAGTCTCACAAATTCCTGTTCAAAAACATATCTGCATTTTAGAAGACAAGTGTCCTGGAGAAAAATCCTGGAGCATAACAGTAGTAGCTATAATTTCTTCAGCAGCTATTAAGGACCAGGCCCTATGCTAAGAATTTAACATTTTACATCAGGATCACAGTTCATCCTTACAGTTTCTCTTTCCCCATTTTAATAGGTAAGGAAAGCGAGGCTCAAGAAGTAAGTTACCCATGGTCAGGCAACTGGTGAGTGGCAGCCGAGGTATTCAGGGAGGACTTCATGGAAGAGGCCTGGTATATGTCCTTGCTGAGTAATATTTAACAAATATTTGTTTAATTATGTTTTACACTAAAGAGTTTGGACGTTATCCTATAGATAATGGAGAGTTAGTCGAGGCTTTATTTTTCTTTCAGAAAGTCAAAGTTCTATGAAGGCAGGAACCATATTATATTCTGTTTGTACCCCATGCACACAGCACAGTGTCTGGCACATAGTAAGTGCTCACTAAATGTTTGTTGCATAAATAACAGAATTCATCACTGCATATATTTGAATAAATCATGTCAAACAAAATTCCTGGAAATAAAACTACATACAATAGGGCTTCCCTGGTGGCGCAGTGGTTGAGAGTCCGCCTGCCGATGCAGGGGATGCGGGTTCATGCCCCGGTCCGGGAAGATCCCACATGCCGCGGAGCGGCTGGGCCCGTGAGCCATGGCCGCTGAGCCTGCGCGTCCGGAGCCTGTGCTCCGCAACGGGAGAGGCCACAGCAGTGAGAGGCCTGTGTACCGCAAACAAAAAACAAAAAAAAAACTACATACAATAAACTCCTGACATAATGTGGTTAAGGCCATAACACAGATATATAATGGTCTTGCCTACAACCACTGGAGAAAAGAGTTTCACTGTTGTCAATTATAATTTTTAGGAAAATGACTTGGGTATACTTAAAATCAGGATAATTGTTCATTTTGAGCACTAAAGCATAAGTCGTGATAACCCCACTCGGCTTTTATCCTCTCACCTCTTTTCTCTTGTTATTTAAGGCTTTTAGTGACATGATCAAGCCTGTGTTTTTAGAAAGCTCTCTCATGGTGGATGTGGAGGAGTGATTACAGGGAGAGGAAATTCGAGGATGGGGCTCAGTGGAGAAGCTGTTCAACGCTGGGGGGGGGGCATCAGAGGCCTGAATTAAGGGGACGTTCGTGAGAATGAAAAGGAGGGAAGAAATTGGAAAGAGATTGAAGAGGCTTAATTTAGTGATAGTTATAAAGAAATATTGGCAAATGATGGGATGCATTTTAAGAGGGTCAGGAAACTGTCAGGGATGCCTTTGAGGTTTTCAGTGGGATGTGGATAGAAATAGGGAAATCAGGAGCCAAGGCCTTTTTGCAGGTGGTGGAAGTATAGATAATGATTTTAGGTGTAGCATCTTAAATTCCTTGGGCCAGAGAATATCGAAGGGGGGAAGATGTCTAGCAGACAGTTAGAAATTATAATCCATTAACAGTTCTTTCTCCTCAACCTCCCCCCACCATGGCAAGGATTAATATCCATTTGAAAGAATCTGGTTCTACAAATCAAGAGTGTCCAATATTTAGATGCCTGACAGGCACGTGTATTGCAAGGGCTAGTGTTCTAATCAGTATCTCAGGGCTGGAATTTGGTTTTTGGTGGAGGGGGCAGCAGATGTGGAGATGGTATTATGGGGCAGAGTTGGAGAGAGTGGGCTGCCTCCCCCATTCAGGAAACATTGTGTGCTTGCACTTCTCCTCACTCTCCAAGGCAGGCTAGTGAGTAGTGATTTCCAAGAATAAGGCACTTAAATACTTAAGTACTTGGTAAGCAAGATTCTATATGAGCAATCAGTTGAAGAAGCATATAAGATTCTGAGGGGAGCATTAATCATCTCTGTGTCTAATGGGTCTTCCCTAAGGCCACATGTACACGAGTTTGGAATTTTAAATAGGCTTTATTTTTGTAGACTTGCAAAAGGACAGGAATTTTTAAAAAAACAGATATTTTCTGGTAACTCTTCCTACATGAAAATGAACTTGGGACTAAAGCCTGTTTTGAGAAATGCACATGATGGGTTTGCAAATGCTTCCTCAGGTCCTTGCCCCTAATAAAGCTGAATAAGTTTTCTTCAATTCACAAAACATTTGCTAGAGCATCTAGGGAGCTCAGCTAAATAAGCCCGAAGGCTTTCGAAACGTAACCAAAAAGGCTCTTGCAGTTAAGGTGCTTCTTCCTGAAAGCGTTCGTGTCTGTCGACAACACTTTGCTTGCCAAAGTAGACTTCACATCTTCTAAATGAGTAAATTATAAAACTTTATTTCTTTCTTTAGGATTGGTGGCTATTTCACTTTGTTTGATATAAGAACTGGAAACATATTGGCAAATGTTAAGCGTTTCCTTTGTTTCATCTCCTGAAATGTAGCTTACTTCAAAAATTGAGGGGGCTTAAAATACTCATGCGTCTCTGACGAGAAATACACCAGGGAGACTGTTTCCTTCTTTTCCGTCAATGACAGAAACATGGAGAATTGTTAATAAAAGTTGTCAGCATTGAAATTCTTAACATGACTTGAAAGGAGAATTTGCATGGGACACAGCCACCCAAACTCACTCCAGGTGTGGCTACTTTGCTGGCTCTCTGACTGGAAGGGGAGGGTGCGCACAGCTCTGCTGTGATTCTTCAGACATTTCAAAAAGGGGGCATGGCTACCTTATTGGAGGAGATCTTTTGGTCTGGGGAGGAATATTCATTACTGTACAGTACTTTGTCCCAGTGCCTAAATTTGAAGATTAAGCAAGATTTACATATTCTCAACCTGATTCTGAGGACTTGGTGAAATATATAGCCTTTGTAGGGCAAGGCAGCCAAGTTTTTATTACCATGAAGTTCCATTTCCTCCTCTACTGTATGGTGAGTGAAGGCAGGGAGCAAATTCATTAAAACTGTCTATGTGTGAGAATATTATTTCAGAGGTAATTTTCTGTTCTGTTGTATTTTTATATTTAGGAAGGAAAACACTTCATAGTCAGATTCGTCTAGAAGGTTTAGAGTGTGAATCATATCTGGGGAGGCTTAGGAAATATTTCTCCAGGTTCTGCTCCAGATTCATTTTCAAAAAGCCTGAGAATGCTCAAATAACACTCAGAGAAAACAGACAGTTTTAATGGACACCACAACCTTTGGAATACTAAAAAAATTACCTACCAGTTTTAAATTTATGCCAAATCTGTGTCCAAATGAATAATCCATTCTACTTGAGAACAAATGATGATGATGATGGTAATGATGATTATGCTAATAATCATCATAATAATAGTAGCTGCCATTACTAAGCAATTACTATGTACAAGGCACTATATTAAGCTCTTTGCATGCATTTTCTTATTTAATCCTCATAACAATACTGAGGAGTAGGGATATAATTATCCCTGTTGTAGAGATGAGAAAGTGAAGGTCAGGAAGGTTTAAGTAAGTAATGCACCCAAGGTCCACAACTAGTTAGTGGCAGAGTTGGGATTCAAAACCAGGTCAATGTGATCCCAAGACTCATATAATTGACCACTAGATTACATTGCCTATATAGTACATATAGAAATGCCAATGAAATTGCGGTAATATATCACGATGGCTTTAACAAACATGCACTGACTACTAGGAACACATATTGTGCCAGGAACCTGAGTTGGTTATATGAAAACATGACGCTAGACTTCTTTTGCCAATCTCAATTGATTTTAAAAAAGACATAAGGTATTTTTATTTTTATGTAAATTAACCACTTAAGTTGGAAAATACAATCCTTTTTGCCTAAAATCACAGAACATCACAGACTGTCAGGAGAGACGTTAAGGTTATGTAGACAAGTTCTCTCAAATTTGAGCATCAGAATCCCCTGGAGGGCTTGTTAAAACACTTGAGTTCTGGGTCCCACCCTCAGAGGTTCTGAGTTAGTAGGTCCAGGGTGGGCCTAAGAATTTACATTTCTGACAAGTGATTGCTGTGCTACTGACTGGGGAGAACAAGTTTGAGATCCACTGATCCAGTGATGTGAAAGCCAATGTAAAATATAAATTCATGGAAGATAACTACCCAATGGTCTTATGTTAGGTTCTAACCCAGGCTCTTTTGCTGACTAGCTTTGTGATCCTTGGAAAGTCACTTTGCTCTTTATGGGCCTGGCTGTTTCCTCCTCTGTAAAATACGGGAGTTGGATTAGATGTTCACTTGCTTTTTCTTTTTTCAGTTGCAACATTCTATGAGGAAGAACACCAGATAAATAGAGCTCACCTGAAATTCAAATACATGATCTTTGGGTCTGGAGACTTTATGTCACATAGGGAGCTTGAGACTAAATTTTTTTTCATGCATTTGACATATTTATTGAGTACCTACTATATGCAGAGTGCTATACTATGTACTGGGGATTCAGTTGTGGAAAAATGACATAATATACCCTCATAGAGGTTATAGGCTATACTAGGGAACTGCAAATATTTTAGATAAAAGTAAAAACAAACATTAATAGAAGTTCTAGTCTATTTTCCTACCTAAATGGATCATAGTACACACTCCTGGTTTCATAATTAAACAACTTAGCTATAAAAATGATGTTAAATATTGGTTGATGACATCCAGTAGACTTTTTAGAACAAATTAATGTGAGGAAAAGGAATTACAAAGCAAAGAGCTACTTGAGACCATATCAGCCTACAACTGAAATGAAATAAACTGCAACTTTTATCCTAAATCCTAAACAATAGGTCAGTTTAAAAGTATATTAAAGGGGGCTTCCCTGGTGGCGCAGTGGTCGAGAGTCCGCCTGCTGATGCAGGGGACACTGGTTTGTGCCCCGGTCCGGGAAGATCCCATGTGCTGCGGAGTGGCTAGGCCCGTGAGCCATGGCCGCTGAGCCATGCGTGTCCGGGGCCTGTGCTCCGCAATGGGAGAGGCCACAACAGTGAGAGGCCCGCGTACCGCAAAAAAAAAAAAAAAAAAAAAAAAAAAAGTATATTAAAGGGAATTCCCTGGTGGTCCAATGATTGGGACTCGGTGTTTTCACTGTCGAGGGTGCAGGTTTGATCTTTGGTCAGGGAACTAAAATCCCACAAGCCACATAGCACGCCCCCCCCCCAAAAAAAAAATAAACACACTATTAAAATCTTTATATTTAAAAGTATAGTGATACAGTCCAAAAGTGCTTTACTTTCTGTATATGTTTTCTTTACGCACACACAGGAATGCATGCACCCATGTGCACAGCAAGGCAAGAAGGCAGTGGTTATGTTTGCAGGAGGACTCTATTTACAATACTAGTAGAGTGGAAGATGGCTGGGGTGTAGTCAGGAAACCTATGCTCAACACTGGGCTCCACCACCAACAGTGACCTTGGGCAAATCATTGACTCTCTTAGGGCCTTGGTTTCTCCACCTGAAAATGAAGTGTGCAGAAGGTGTTTCATGATACCTTATCCTTCTAATATGAACATTTTATTAAGTCGGGTTCTTAAAAAAGCGCTAATTAAAATATAAAGTGCTGTATTTCCACTCCCTCTCTAGAAAGCAAGTATTTATTATATTAAATTTAGCATATTATTTCAAGAGTTGAAATCTTACACTATAAGGTGGTTTTTATTTTTAAAATCTCATAATATTCCACTGGCTTGGAAAGCAAATTGGGCACATCAGACACTTCCTTTTAGATGGTAATTTCACAAGGGGGCACATAAACACAGTGGGCCTCGCAAGCCTGCTATCAGACAGCCAGGGGATGGTTTAACTAATGGCTGGCTCTAAGGTTTCCTTTCACATGTGTGCCTACTGCCCAACTGGCTATAATAAGGAAAGAGCCATGGTGGTGATTCTTCCTGAACCAGACTTTTCAGTTTCTGTGATTAGTATCTATGATTTTAGTCCAACTGTGTTGGTGTTAGAAACTTCAAAGCAAATCCAAAGCCCAGTATTTAGGGGAATATATTTTAAAGGAATACTCAATACCAATTAGCCTAGGCGGTAATGAAAATCATCATATATTTTCAATGATGAAAGATCCCAGTAGGAGGTCTCCTAATGGATGACAGGTGCCAGAGTGAGAGGCGTCCAGTGGGAGGAGGGCAAAGCCTGTTTCTCAGTCAGCTTAAGAGAGCACAACATGCCCTTTGAGCTGGACTCAGAACACATACAGAGTGCAACCCACAATGTATCCTTGTATTTCACTTAGAACACTGCTGCTTAGAGTCAAATCACCAAAACCTTCTAGGAAGACTGGACAGGTTACCATGAGTTCATGATCTCTTCCAGTGTCTTGATATAGCTACTGATCACATAAAGCAAACCACGGTATAATCTAGTTGCTGAAGGTTTAGGTTTTGGGATCCCCTTATATTTCCTTCAAAAGGCTACCAAGGGCAGTGGTATGTGTTTTCTTGAGGATATGTCTCAAGCATTTAGAATGGTGCCTGTTACATGATGGTCGTTCAAGAAATATTTATTGAAAGAATGAATAAATATGATAAGAATAATTCTTCATCTGGCTTTCTCTTGTCTTTTATTTCTATTTTTCTTTTATATAAGCTATTCCAAGAAGTTCAACCGCCTTATTCCTGTCTTTGTTTTGCTCTATTACTATTTGCCCCATTAAAATCCTCTTTATACTGTAGTTTTATTGGTATTGTCATTTATTGAACTTAGCGAAGTGTAATATATAGAGAGAAAAGTGCAAAAATTGTGTTAGCTTGATGAATTTTCAAAAACTGAATATACCCTTGTAACAAGCACCTAGATCAGGAAACAACCTGGATAGCACCTAGAAGATCCCCTTAGTCACTACCTCCCCCTCCCAAGGGTAACCATCATCCTGACTTCGGACACCATGGATTACTTTAGCCTGTGTCTATATAAATGTAATAGCATAGCACATCCTCTTTGATTCTGGCTTCTTTTGCTCAACATTCTATTTGTGTAATTTATGCATATTGTTAAATGTGCTTGTATTTCATCCTCATTGCTGTCTAATATTTGAATATGATGTAGTTTATCCATTTTACTGTTAATAGGCGCTTGGGTTATTTCTAATTTGGGGAAATTATGAACATGGCTACTGTGAACATGCTTGTACCTGTCTTTTGGTACATTTATGTATGCATTTCTTTTGCATATTGTCTTAGTCATTTCAGGCTGCTGTAACAAAAACATCATAGACTGGATGGCTTAAACAACAAATATTTATTTTTTATAGTTCTGGGGACTCAAAAATCCAAGATCAAGGCACTAACCAATTTGGTTCTGGTGTGGGCCTTCTTCCTGGTTTGCAGATGGCTACCCTCTTTCTGTATCCTCACATGGGAGAGACAGAAAGAGAGAGAGAGAGAGAGAGAGAGAGAGAGAGAGAGAGAGAGGGAATGAATCTCTTTTGTATCTCTTCTTATTAGGACACTAATATCCCATTCATGAAAGCTCCACCCTCACGGCTGAATTATTTCCCAAAGGCCCACCTCTATATGCCATCACACTGGGGATTAGGGCATCAACATATGAATTTGGTGCGGGCACAAATGTTCATTCAGTTCATAGCAGGTATATACATAGGTTTGCACAATTTTTAATGGTGTGCATCTGAACTATTCCTCCTCTGCATTAGGTTTCCCCACCATGGTAGAGAGGATTAGCCTCACCCGTTACCATAAAAGCAGCCCTTTTAACAAGAGTTGAAGACCCTGAAAATTAGATCAGCTGTATGGCTGGTATTTCCACCATTAATATCCATTCTTAAGAGTTTTCTGGGAATCGTCATTCAAGTAACCAAAATGTTATTGGTCATCTGAATGCATCAGTGTTTGGACGTCATGTTCATTTTATTGGTTAAAGCATTGGGTTAACTTGGTGGTGACACATGAGTTAATCTGGATTAACCCATTACCGCCCATTGAAATGTAGCCAAGAGCAGGGTCTTGAAAAATGGAGACACTAAACAGAAAAATTGTGAATGAGGTTGCTAGGGAAGAAGGGTGATGGGTAATTTACAGGACCAGTGCAACCTGAAACGCTAGGAGACAGCATGGGATTTGGGAGGGCAGGAGGAATAGGGACTTCAAGATGGGAATGAAAGTGCCACTGTGTGAAGCAGAGGGAGCCAGAAATACAGGGACTTCGTTGACTTTGCGGTGTTATGCAGAGCTTATGCTGATGCTACTGTTTACTCTGTCCATAGTGACCTACCTGATGGGGGCATACAGAGGTCAAACTAAAAACTATTAACTGGGACTTCCCTGATGGTGCAGTGGTTAAGAATCCATCTGCCAATGCAGGGGACAGGGGTTTGAGCCCTGGGCCGGAAAGATCCCACATGCTGCAGGGCAGCTAAGCCCGTGCACCACAACTACTGAGCCTGTGCTCTAGAGCCCACGAGCCACAACTACTGAGCTCATGTGCTGCAACTACTGAAGCCTGCATGCCTAGAGCCCATGCTCTGCAACAAGAGAAGCCACCACAATGAGAAGCATGTGCACCTCAACAAAGAGTAGCCACTGCTCACAGCAACTAGAGAAAGCCCATGTGCAGCAGCAACAAAGACCCAATGCAGCCAAAAATAAATTTATTAAAAAAACTATTAACTATAGTTAATAATACTGTATTGCATATTTGACAGTTGCCAAGAGAGTAGATCTTGAAGGTTCTCATCACAGGAAAAAGAATTGTAGCTATATGTGGTGATGGATGTTAACTAAACTTATTGTGGTGATCAATTCGCAGTGTACACATATATCAGATCATTTTGTCGTACACCTGAAACTGATACACTGTTATATATCAATTATATCTCTATAAAAAAGAAGCCACTAGGAAAACTGATTGACCACAAAAGCCTAAGGAACATCAAACCCAGAATGAAGCTAGAGATTATATAGTGCATACAGTCAGATATCTCATTCATTAAAAAAAATTCTTTTAAGCACCCCCTGAACACAGCAAGAAAAGAACTCAGGAGCAAATGAGTAATTTTGTAGTAATATGGGCAGACCCTTTACATGCTAATGATCTAGCAGTACAGGGGTAGTTAAGGTTAGTACTTAAGTATACAACCTGATGCCAGGGCTGTATTTACATGGTCTTGGTTTCTGTTTATAAAGAGTATTTTTACTGCCACAACTGTCAGTCAGCCTTGACTACAAACCCACCAGGTAGCAATCATGGGAGCTTAGGTCAAAGTGGGGGGGAAATGGTCAAACCAGCTGACTCTCAATGTTTTTAGAGATAAACAAGGTTGAGGTGATAGATGAATTCTGTCAAGGCTGAAATTAAGCATTTTGAGTCTCTTAAATGCCATCCACTGAAATGCTGATACGATCACTTAAAAAGTCAGC
>NW_006779031.1:2611279-2681040 GCF_000442215.2 Lipotes vexillifer | reverse complement strand
AGCAGGAATTAATTTTTTATAAATGTATGTTATTTTATCGGAGGTTTAAGAAAACACTGTTTTTGTCCAACCAGATTCCCTTTAGCTGATATCCTGCCTGAGGCAATTTTCAGGCTAATAATGATGTTTCTGACAAGGAAATATGGTCATGTACTCTGCCTCCCTTTATTGTACAGCTTTATCATTTCAGGTATTTCATGTCAAACCAGGCTTTTTACTGGCTTGCCAACTTTTGTCAAGTCATGTACTACATCACCTAGCTTGGATTCATTCAGTCAAACAAGTGTGTATTGGGCACAAATGAGCTAGGAAGGGATAGTTATTTGGGGGGAAACCAAAAGTATATAAAATCTGTTCTGTGCCCTCAAAGAGTTCACAGACTAGCAGGGGAGCTGAGGCAGGATTTCAATTCTAATATAAGGTGGAATGGGAGAAGTGCCAACAGAGAAGTACAAAGGGCAATGGTGTTCAAAGGAGAGTGAGATCATTTCCAGATGGGGAGATCAAAGAAGGCTTCATGGAAGAAGTGGTATTTGTGTTGAGCCTCCAAGGGTAAGATTTCTACTGGAGGAGGTGAGTGAACGAAAAGGGAAGCATTGTAGATTTAGGACTAGTGAGAGTTGAAGCTTATGGGTGGATAAAGTGGCTGGGCTGGAAAAAATATCTATCCTTGAAAAAACTTTGCAACAGATTCTGCTAACATTTGTTAAGTAGGCCCTACTAAAGCTCAGGGCTATGGGAGTACTAGCACACAGCAGAAAATCATTATTGTTGACCAGAAGCTATAACAGAGAAGTTAGAGACATTCAAATATATATCATTCATTCATTTCTTTATTCTTTAAACAGTACTCAGTTCCTACTCTGTGCAACGCCCTGAGCTGGGTGCCAAGGGTGGTGGTGGGGAGAAGTCATACAACACTGACATATATGATTCTGACCTCTTAGGAATTTACCATGTTTATTTCCTTCTTCCCTGTTGGTAGAGACAATTAAATGGCAGTCAAAATAGCCTAGAACCTCAGAACTTTATATAAAGTTCAGGCCCTGGTCAGGTTCAGAAGCTAAAATATCCCACAGTCTTCCCGGATACCAAGAAACACCAATATTAACAGCTAAAACTTTTGAGCTCTACTTTTCTGCTAAACACTGGGCGAGGCATTTTATATCCACAACCTTTAAATGTTGCATCAGACCTGCCAGGTAAGAATTCCCAGTTCACTGTGCTGTCTCAATATATTCAGGTAGATACTGTCAGGATAGGCTTTCTTACAGTACGTTGTATGTGTGGGCACGAGTGGGGGAGTGTCTGTCTGTCTTGGGGGCCAGTGCTGGTGAGCAATGGGACAAGATGGAGCTTCTTTTGCAGAATATGACAAGTATTTCCCACTTCCTGGAGCCCAGGGAAGTCAGGGATGCCCCTTCATCTCCTGTAGTAGGGCTACTTAGGATCACCCCGGAATGAACAAATCCATAAAAAACTGCAGATTTGATCATGATGGAAGGCAGACTCCACGACCCAATCCCCTTATATAAATACTGACTGTGCACAGACTACACTAGGTACTTTTGCATGCATGAATTCACTTAATTCTCACAAGAATCTTGGAAGATTGCATTACCATTTTTCAGATGATAAAACTGAATTGCAGAGAGGTTGGGAGACTTCCTTAGAGTACACAGTCAATATAGAACAGAACCAGAACCCATAATTCAAGATTTTGTCCACATTTATTCTATGCTGATTCTATGAATGAGGGTGCCATATTTGGTCCCATGACAGGGACATTTTGACATCTAATGTTTTGGCATCCAATTGGGCACAGAAACCTAACCTGTCAGCCAGGAAAAGAACATTTTTTTCCGCCAAGAGGTGCCTGTCTGAAATTGAGAGAGAGACAGAGAGACAAAGAGAGGGGAGGATTGAGAGAAAGAGGGAGAGAAGGAGGAGAGGGGAAGGGAGAGGGAGAGAGAGCTCTTGCCCACAAAAGGCTCCCCGTAGGTAATCCTGAATTTGGGCAGCAGGCTGAAGAGGCACAGTCAAGGTTTTGATAAGAAAGTTCAGGTTGCTTGACCAGGAGCTGTCATTTTTCTTTTAAGGTTTTTTTTTTTTGGAGTATAATTGGTTTACAATGGTGTGTTAGTTTCTGCTTTATAACAAAGTGAATCAGTTATACATATACATGTGTTCCCATATCTCTTCCCTCTTGCGTCTCCCTCCCTCCCACTCTCCCTATCCCATGTCATGAAGAACCTAGGGGTAAGAGGAATAAAGACACAGACCTACTAGAGAATGGACTTGAGGATATGGGGAGGGGGAAGGGAAAGCTCTGACAAAGCGAGAGAGTGGCATGGACATATATACACTACCAAACGTAAAATAGGTAGCTAGTGGGAAGCAGCCGCATAGCACAGGGAGGAGCTGTCTTTTTTAATGTGTATTTTCATTTCTCATGAACTTCAGAAACATCCTGCCTTTGCCTTCAATCTCCATTCAGCCTGGGTTTGAATGACTCCTTGGAAATTTATCTGACTTTGTGCATTCCTATCTATAATAGCCTTGGGCAACTCTGAACGTCAGTTTTTTCATCTTTAAAATAAGTATACTATTAATAATAATCATAAAAATAGCAACAGTGACAGTAATAAATATATGTTTAATAGAGTGGTGATTATGAGACTTAAATAGGTAATGTACGTGAACTGTAATACAGTTTGCAAACATTAGATTTTGTAAAAACTCCATTCGATGTAAAAGCATCCTCATAGGAGAAACTTCACTGTCTAAATATCAAATTAAGTGTTCCCCCTCAGAACCACACCCATTAAAGAGTTCACGCTCCACAACTTCTTTGTTTTAGGGTTCAGGAAGAGTTATCAGCTGCTTTGTTCCTGTTACAAATCAGCTGATTCAGCCACTTCTCAAAGGGTGAAACATGCTTCTGATGTGGTGGTCTTTATTTTATGTTGCGTCTTAAAGTTTTTCATCCAGGGAAATATGTAGAGGGAACAAGGCTGCCAGAAATGATTTCATATGATTAATTAGTACTCAATTACTCCAGAGAAAGTGAGTAGTGATTTCCTAAGAGCTCATCTTTGATTTTTTTGGAAGCTTCAGTTTCAAAGCCAAATACCCACATCTTAGTAGAATCCGTGAGTCCTCCCACACCTCTACTCAAAAGCTCTTTACTATTCTGTGTGAATTCTATATTTTCTAAGAGTCTATCACTAAATAGTGGAGCTTAATATTCTGGTAACTTCCTTTGGAATAATCCAGTTGTTTAAGTTTATATTGTCACTATAGTCAGCTTACCAGAAAACAAACCAGCACGGAATTATTTACAAAGTAATTGTGTCATTGACTAAAACAACCTCACCCGAAACAGAAGGGACTTACAAGAACCAAATTAGACTTTATTCAAATGACTGAGTATGCATAGCAAATGATCTTCAAAATGACAGAACAACAAAAAAAATCACAAACATAACTCCAAATTTCCCTAAGCTTGGAACAGTGTTTTTGCCTGTTTTTAATAAAATATAAAGCTTGAAAAATCTCACTGAAAATTTCAAAAGCCTTCTTTTGACATCAAACACCTCTTTTTTTTTAAACATTGTTATTGGAGTATAATTGCTTTACAATGGTTTGTTGGTTTCTGCTTTATAACAAAGTGAATCAGTTATACATATACATATGTCCCCATAACTCTTCCCTCTTGCATCTCCCTCCCTGCCACCCTCCCTATCCCACCCCTCTAGGTGGTCACAAAGCACAGACCTGATCTCCCTGTGTTATGCGGCTGCTTCCCACTAGCTATCTATTTTACATTTGGTAGTGTATATGTGTCCATGCCACTCTCTCGCTTCATCACAGCTTACCCTTCCCCCTCCCCGTATCCTCAAGTCCATTCTCTAATAGGTCTGTGTCTTTATTCCCGTCTTGCCCCTAGTTTCCTCATGACCATTATTTTTTCTTTTTTAGATTCCATATATATGTGTTAACATACGGTATTTATTTTTCTCTTTCTGACTTACTTAACTCTGTATGACAGACTCTAGTTCCATCCACCTCACTACAAATAACTCAATTTCGTTTCTTTTTATGGCTGAGTAATATTCCATTTTATATATGTGCCATATCTTCTTTATCCATTCATCTGTCAATGGACACTTAGGTTGCTTCCATGTCCTGGCTATTGTAAATAGAGCTGCAGTGAACATTGTGATACATGACTCTTTTTTTTTTTTTAACATCTTTATTGGAGTATAATTGCTTTACAATGGTGTGTTAGTTTCTGCTTTATAACAAAGTGAATCAGTTATACATATACATATGTCCCCACATTGCTTCCCTCTTGCATCTCCTTCCCTCCTATCCTCCCTATCCCACCCCTCTAGGTGGTCACAAAGCACCGAGCTGATCTCCCTGTGCTATGCGGCTGCTTCCCACTAGCTATCTACTTCATGTTTGGTACTGTATATATGTCCATGCCACTCTCGCACTTTGTCACAGCTTACACTTCCCCCTCCGCATATCCTCAAGTCCATTCTCTAGTAGGACTGTGTCTTTATTCCCGTCTTACCCCTAGGTTCTTCGTGACATTTTTTTTTCTTAGATTCCATATATATGGGTTAGCATACGGTATTTCTCTTTCTCTTTCTGACTTACTTCACTCTGTATGACAGACTCTAGGTCCATCCACCTCACTACAAATAACTCAATTTCGTTTCTTTATATGGCTAATATTCCATTGTATATATGTGCCACATCTTCTTTATCCATTCATCTGATGATGGACACTTAGGTTGCTTCCATCTCCTGGCTATTGTAAATAGAGCTGCAATGAACATTTTGGTACATGACTCTTTTTGAATTATGGTTTTCTCAGGGTATATGCCCAGTAGTGGCATTGATGGGTCATATGGTAGTTCTACTGGTACTTTTTTAAGGAACCTCCATACTGTTCTCCATAGTGGTTGTATCAATTTACATTCTCAACAGCAGTGCAAGAGGGTTCCCTTTTCTCCACACCCTCTCCAGCATTTATTGTTTGTAGATTTTTTGATGATGGCCATTTTGACTGGTGTGAGATGATATCTCATTATAGTTTTGATTTGCATTTCTCTAATGATTAATGATGTTGAGCATTCTTTCATGTGTTTGTTGGCAGTCTGTATATCTTCTTTGGAGAAATGTCTATTTAGGTCTTCTGCCCATTTTTGGATTGGGTTGTTTGTTTTTTTGTTATTGAGCTGCATGAGCTGCTTGTAAATTTTGGAGATTAATCCTTTGTCAGTTGCTTCATTTGCAAATATTTTCTCCCATTCTGAGGGTTGTCTTTTGGTCTTGTTTATGGTTTCCTTTGCTGTGCAAAAGCTTTGAAGTTTCATTAGGTCCCATTTGTTTATTTTTGTTTTTATTTCCATTTCTCTAGGAGGTGGGTCAAAAAGGATCTTGCTGTGATTTATGTCATAGAGTGTTCTGCCTATGTTTTCCTCTAAGAGTTTTATAGTATCTGGCCTTACATTTAGGTCTCTAATCCATTTTGTGTTTATTTTTCTGTATGGTGTTAGGGAGTGTTGTAATTCCATTCTTTTACATGTAGCTGTCCAGTATTCCCAGCACCACTTATTGAAGAGACTGTCTTTTCTCCACTGTATATTCTTGCCTCCTTTATAAAAGAGAAGGTGACCATATGTGCGTGGGTTTATCTCTGGGCTTTCTATCCTATTCCATTGATCTATATTTCTGGTTTTGTGCCAGTACCATACTGTCTTGATTATTGTAGCTTTGTAGTATTGTCTGAAGTCAGGGAGCCTGATTACTCCAGCTCCGTTTTTCTTTCTCAAGATTGCTTTGGCTATTCGGGGTCATTTGTGTTTCTATACAAACTGTGAAATTATTTGTTCTAGTTCTGTGAAAAATGCCAGTGGTAGTTTGATAGGGATGGCATTGAATCAGTAGATTGCTTCGGGTAGTATAGTCATTTCACAATGTTGATTCTTCCAATCCAAGAACATGGTATATCTCTCCATCTATTTATATCATCTTTAATTTCTTTCATCAGTGTCTTATAGTTGTCTGCATACAGGTCTTTTGTCTCCTTAGGTAGGTTTATTCCTAGATATTTTATTTTTTGGTTTCATTGGTAAATGGGAATGTTTTCTTGATTTCACTTTCAGATTTTTCATCATTAGTGTATAGGAATGCAAGAGATTTCTGTGCATTAATTTTGTATCCTGCTACTTTACCAAATTCATTGATTAGCTCTAGTAGTTTTCTGGTAGCATCTTTAGGATTCTCTATGTAAAGTATCATGTCATCTGCAAACAGTGATAGCTTTACTTCTTCGTTTCCAATTTAGATTCTTTTATTTCTTTTTCTTTTCTGATGGCTGTGGCTAAAACTTCTAAAACTATGTTGAATAGTAGTGGTGAGAATGGACAACCTTGTCTTGTTCCTGGTCTCAGAGGAAATGGTTTCAGTTTTTCACCAGTGATTGAGAACGACGTTGGCTGTTGGTTTGTCATATATGGCCTTTATTATGTTGAGGAAAGTTCCCTCTGTACCTTCTTTCTGGAGGGATTTTATCATAAATGGGTGATGAATTTTGTCGAAAGCTTTGTCTGCATCTACTGAGATGATCATATGGTTTTTCTCCTTCAGTTTGTTAATACAGTGTATCACATTGATTGATTTGCGTATATTGAAGAATCCTTGCATTCCTCACATAAACCCCACTTGATCAGGGTGTAGTATCCTTTTAATGTGCTCTTGGGTTCTGTTTGCTAGTATATTGTTGAGGATTTTTGCATCTATGTTTATCAGTGATATTGGCCTGTAGTTTTCTTTCTTTGTGACATCTTTGTCCGGTTTTGGTATCAGGGTGATGGTGGCCTTGTAGAATGAGTTTGGGAGTGTTCCTCCCTCGGCTATATTTTGGAAGAGTTTGAGAAGGATGGGTGTTAGCCCTTCTCTAAATGTTTGATAGAATTCGCCTGTGAAGCCATCTGGTCCTGGGCTTTTGTTTGTTGGAAGATTTTTAATCACAGTTTCAATTTCAGTGCTTGTGATTGGTCTGTTCATATTTTCTATTTCTTCCTGGTTCAGTCTCGGAAGGTTGTGCATTTCTAAGAATTTGTCCGTTTCTTCCAGGTTGTCCATTTTATTGGCTTATAGTTGCTTGGAGTAATCTCTTGTGATCCTTTGTATTTCTGCAGTGTCAGTTGTTACTTCTCCTTTTCCATTTCTAATTGTATTGATTTGAGTCTTCTCCCATTTTTTCTTGATGAGTCTGGCTAATGGTTAAATTTTATCTTCTCAAAGTACCAGCCTTTTTTTTTTTTAATTTTTTTAATTTTTTTTTTTGTGGTACGCGGGCCTCTCACTGCTGTGGCCTCTCCCATTGTGGAGCCCAGGCTCCGGACGCACAGGCCCAATGGCCATGGCTCACGGGCCCAGCCGCTCCGCGGCACGCGGGATCTTCCCGAACCGGGGCACGAACCCGTTTCCCCTGCATCGGCAGGCGGACTCTCAACCACTGCGCCACCAGGGAAGCCCTCAAAGTACCAGCTTTTAGTTCTATTGATCTTTGCTATCGTTTCCTTCATTTCTTTTTCTTTTATTTCTGATCTGATCTTTATGATTTCTTTCCTTCTGCTACCTTTGGGGTGTTTTTCTTCTTCTTTCTCCAATTGCTTTATGTGCAAGGTTAGGTTGTTTATTCGAGATGTTTCCTGTTGCTTAAGGTAGGATTATATTGCTATAAACTTCCCTCTTAGAACTGCTTTTGCTGCATCCCATAGGTTTCGGGTTGTTGTGTCTCCATTGTCATTTTTTTCTAGGTATTTTTTAAATTTCCTCTTTGATCTCTTCAGTGATCACTTCGTTATTAAGTAGTGTGTTGTTTAGCCTCCATGTGTTTGTATTTTTTACAGATCTTTTCCTGTAATTGATATCTAGTCTCATAGTGTTGTGGTCGGAAAAGATACTTGATACAATTTCCATTTTCTTAAATTTACCAAGGCTTGATTTGTGACCCAAGATATGATCTATCGTGGAGAATGTTCCATGAGCACTTGAGAAAAATGTGTATTCTGTTTTCTTTGGATGGAATGTCCTATAAATATCAATTAAGTTCATGTTGTGTAATGTATCATTTAAAGCTGTGTTTTCTTATTTATTTTCATTTTGGATGATCTGTCCATTGGTGAAAGTGGGGTGTTAAAGTCTCCTACTATGATTATGTTACTGGTGATTTCTCCATTTATGGCTGTTAGTTTTTGCCTTATGTATTGAGGTGCTCCTATGTTGCGTGCATAAATATTTACAATTGTTATATCTTCTTCTTGGATCAATCCCTTGATCATTATGTTATGTCCTTCTTTGTCTCTTGTAACTATCTTTGTTTTAAAGTCTATTTTGTCTGATATGAGAATTGCTACTCCAGCTTTCTTTTGATTTCCATTTTCATGGAATATCTTTTTCCATCCCCTCACTTTCAGTGTATTTTTCCCTAGGTCTGAAGTGGGTCACTTGTAGACAGCATATATACAGGTCTTGTTTTTGTATCCATTCAGCCAGTCTGTGTCTTTTGGTTGGAGCATTTAATCCATTTATATTTAAGGTAATTATCGATACGTATGTTCCTATTACCATTTTCTAAATTGTTTTGCATTGGTTGTTGTACATCTTTTTCTTCTCTTGTGTTTCCTGCCTAGAGAAGTTCCTTTAGCATTTGTTGTAAAGCTGGTTTGGTGGTGCTGAACTCTCTTAGCTTTTGCTTGTCTGTAAAGGTTTTAATTTCTCTGTTAAATTTGAGTGAGATCCTTGCTGGGTAGAGTAATCTTGGTTGCAGGTTTTTCTCCTTCATCACTTTAAATATGTCCTGCCACTCCCTTCTGGCTTGCAGAGTTTTTGCTGAAAGATCAGTTGTTAAACTTATGGGGATTCCCTTGTGTGTTATTTGTTGTTTTTCGCTTGCTGCTTTTAGTATTTGTTCTTTGTATTTAATTTTTGATAGTTTAATATGTGTCTTGGCATGTTTGTCCTTGGATTTATCCTGTATGGGACTCTCTGTGCTTCCTTGACTTGATTAACTATTTCCTTTCCCATATTAGGGAAGTTTTCAACTATAATCCCTTCAAATATTTTCTCAGTCCCTTTCTTTTTCTGTTCTTCCTCTGTGACCCCTATAATTCGAATGTTGGTGCATTTAATGTTGTCCCGGAGGTCTCTGAGACTGTCCTCAGTTCTTTTCATTCTTTCTTCTTTAGTTTGCTCTGCAGTAGTTATTTCCACTATTTTATCTTCCAGGTCATTTATCCGTGATTCTGCTATTGATCCCTTCTAGAGAATTTTTAATTTCATTTATTGTGTTGTTCATCACTGTTTGTTTGCTCTTTAGTTTTTCTAGGACCTTGTTAAACATTTCTTATATTTTCACCATTCTATTTCCAAGATTTTGGAACTTCTTTATTATCATTACTCTGAATTCTTTTTCAGGTAGACTGCCTATTTCCTCTTCATTTGTTAGGTCTGGTGGGTTTTTGGCTTCCTCCTTCATCTGCGGTGTTTTTTTCTGTCTTCTCATTTTGCTTCACTTACTGTGTTTGGCGTCTCCTTTTTGCAGGCTTCAGGTTCATAGTTCCCGTTGTTTTTGGTGTCTGTCTCCAGTGGCTAAGGTTTGTTAAGTGGGTTGTGCAGCCTTCCTGCTGGAGGGGACTAGTGCCTGTGTTCTGGTGGATGAGGCTGGATCTTGTCTTTCTGGTGGGCACGACTGAGTTCGGTGGTGTGTTTTGGGGTGTCCGTGGCCTTGTTATGATTTTAGGCAGCCTCTCTGCTAATGGGTGGGATTGTGTTCCTGTCTTGCTGGTTGCTTGGCATAGGGTGTGCATCACTGTAGCTTGCTGGTCGTTGCATGAAGCTGGGTGTTGGTGTTGAAATGGAGATCTCTGGGAGATTTTCACCATTTGATATTACGTGGATCTAGGACGTCTCTTGTGGACCAGTGTCCTGAAGTTGGCTCTCCCACCTCAGAGGCACAGACCTGACGCCTGGCTGGAGCACCAAAAGCCTGTCATCCACACGGCTCAGAATAAAAGGGAGAAAAGAACGAACGAACGAACGAAAGAAGATGATAAAGTAAAATAAAATGAAGTTATTAAAATTAAAAATAATCATTAAAAATTTTTTTAAGTAATTTAAACAAAAAGAAAGAAGAATAGAGCAACCAAACCAAAACACAAATCCACCAATGATAACAGGTGGCCAAAGAGTATATACTAAAAGGAAAAAAAACCAAAACCGAAACCAAACCAAAACGAAACGGACAGATAGAACCCTAGGAGAAATGGTAAAAGCAAAGCTACACAGACAAAATCACACACAGAAGCATTCACATACACACTCACAAAAAGAGGAAAGGGGGAAAAAGTCATAAATCTTGGTCTCAAAGTCCACCTCCTCAATTTGGGATGATTCGTTGTCTATTCATGTATTCCACAGTCGCAGGGTACATCAAGTTGATTGTGGAGCTTTAATCCACTGCTTCTGAGGCTGCTGGGAGGGACTTCCCTTTCTATTCTTTATTCTCACAGCTTCCGGGGCTCAGCTTTGGATTTGGCCCCACCTCTGCGTGTAGGTCGCCGGAGGGCATCTGTTCTTTGCTCAGACAGGACGGGGTTAAAGGAGCCGCTGATTCGGGGGCTCTGGCTCACTCAGGCCCAGGGGAGGGAGGGGCATGGAATGCGGGGCAGGCCTGCGGCGGCAGAGGCCGGCGTGACGTTGCATCAGCCTGAGGCGTGCAGTGCGTTCTCCCGGGGAAGTTGTTCCTGGATCCCGGGACCCTGGCCATGGCGGGCTGCACAGGCTCCCGGGAGGGGAGGTGTGCATAGTGACCTGTGTTCGCACACGGGCTTCTTGTTGGCGGCAGCAGCAGCATTAGTGTCTCGTGCCTGTCTCTGGGGTCCATGCTGAAAGCCGCGGCTCACACCTGTCTCTGGAGCTCCTTTAAGCAGCGCTCTGAATCCCCTCTCCTCGCGCACCAGGAAACAAAGAGGTAAGAAAAAGTCTCTTGCCTCTTCGGCAGCTCCAGACTTTTTCCCAGACTCCCTCCCAGCCAGCCTTGGCGCACTAACCCCCTGCAGGCTGTGTTCACGCCGCCAACCCCAGTCCTCTCCCTGCATCCGACCAAAGCGCGAGCCTCAGCTCCCAGCCCCGCCCGCCCCGGCGGGCGAGCACACAAGCCTCTCGGGCTGCTGAGTGCCGGTCGGCGCCGATCCTCTGTGCGGGAATCTCTCCGCTTTGCCCTCCGCACCCCTGTGGCTGCGCTCTCCCCCGCGGCCCCGAAGCTCCCCGCTCCGCCTCCCGCAGTCTCCGCCCGCGAAGGGGCTTCTAGTGTGTGGAGACCTTTCCTCCTTCACGGCTCCCTCCCACTGGTGCAGGGCCCGTCCCTATTCTTTTGTCTCTGTTTATTCTTTTTTCTTTTGCCCTACCCAGGGGAGTTTCTTGGCTTTTGGGAGGTCTGAGGTCTTCTGCCAGCGTTCAGTAGGTGTTCTGTAGGAGTCGTTCCATGTGTAGTTGTATTTCTGGTGTGTTTGTGGGGAGGAAGGTGATCTCTGCATCTTACTCTTCTGCCATCTTGAAGCTCTCCCACAAATACCTCTTAAGAAGCAGTATCTGGAGGATTTTGGTGTAAATGAATCACAAACATGTGGATTAAATTTCCCAGAAAATATGCACAGTTCAAAAATTAAGTGAGAAAGTGTTTCAAAGAAATGTGCTTTGAGTTTTCTTAACTAAATTGGTATAATTAGTGAAACCCTTAAGAGGTCACAGACACAGTGAGTTGGTTTGCGTCTAATTCTACAGACAGCTGTGCACAGTTTGCAGTGACACACCCTTTCATTTACTAACTGCATGACCTTGGGCAGGTTCTTTTACTTTGCTGAACTTCAATTTCCTCATCTGTACAATGGAGTTAGTACTACTTAACTCTCAGTGTTGTTTTGTGGGTTCAATAGAAGTGGCTGTTTTATGTATGACATTTACTAAATGTTTATGTATGTGTATTTGTGAGTGTGTTATCAGTGTGTAAGTGTATAAATGTGTGCTTTACCTGTGTGAGTATGCATGTGGGTGTGAGTGTGAGTATACATGGGTGTATGTATGTGAGGCTCTGTGTAGATGGTGAGAGTGTGATCATGCAAGTGTGTGTGAGTGTGCACGTGAGTATATGAGAATGCATGTGCATGTGTATGTATATCTAGGTTTCTGTGTGCTGGGTGTCTCTCTTCTCCATAGAAGTGGCAGGTTATGGATTATGAATCAGTGTAAGAGAATGTACAGAGATGCTAACGTAGACTATATGTTGGCATTTTACCCAATGCTAATTTGTCTACTTGTTAGTGGAAAGTAATCAATTCATTAAGTTTTGAATTTCCAGAAAGCTGGCATTTAGTGATTTCATTTCTGATTCATTTGGTACACTTGTTACCTAAACACAAGAATGCTATAAGCTGCTATATAATGTGTATAAAGTCATTTTATATCTTATGAAGAAAAGTTTCTATTTAACAAAGAACAGGATGTATGTATCTGAGTGAAAGTACAATTGCTTAATTGGGTTGTTTGGTTTTTTTTTTTGTTATTGAGTTGTATGAGCTATGTATATATTTTGGATAATAACCCCTTATCAGACATATCATTTGCAAATATTTTCTCTTATTCAGTAGGTTGTCTTTTGTTTTCCTCTTATTCAGTAGGTTGTCTTTTTTTTTTTCCTGGATGGTTTTCTTTGCTTGTCAAAAGCCTTCACGTTTAATTAGGTCCCATTTGTTTATTTTTGCTTTTGCTTTCCTTGCCTGAGGATACAGATCCAAAAAAAATATTGCTAAGGCGTATGTTCTTAAAAAAGTACAATTGCTTACTGCAGTACACTTATGCTCTTGTCTTTTAAGATGACAAAGGTACTTAGGCAGAAAAATTAAAGAGTCAACCCATGTATTTATCATGATGTTGGCAACTACTCCCTGTTGTCAAATAAAACTTTGTTGGGCCGGAGATGGTCTCCTGTAATCGTCACTACTACCCTTTGATGCATCTTAGCCCAAGATTCCACCCAGAAACCTCCTCAGTTATGCACAGTCCAACAAGGAATATGCTCCCTGATCTCCTTGGGAGAATATTTCTTTGATAGAAGTCATGAAGTCTTTAGCAGCTCCTGGACTGCTCACTGGTCTCTTCCAGCATGCTTGCTCCTCAGTTTCAGCTCTCCCTAGCATGTGGTCTTTCCAGCTTCCCCAGGACCCAATTTTTCTGCTGGACAGAACCTATCCACTGTTCCAAGAAAGGGTCTCTCTACTGGTGAGGATTAAAGCACATAATTCAAAGGGGGTTCCGTTTCTTCAGCTGGTTGCTTTGCCTTGACTTGGCTACTCTACAAGGGCAGGCTGCTTAACTGTTCTTTGTGGGATGTGCTTCTCTCTTTGAGAGGCTTACACACTCCACCAGCATGGTTGGTTCAGTACTCTGTGCTGGGGTGTTTTGGTGCCACTGCTGTTGTTGCCTTGCTCAGATGTGGTCTTCTCTCCTCTGGTGTGGTCTGCTCTGTGCTCTCTACTGGCATTCATTTCTTTCTGGGGCACTTGCTTTGGGTTTTCTCTTAGCTGTTGGATTCTTGTAGGCATCCCTGCCCTGTTGAGCAATCCTCCTGATTTGATCTGGAGTGTCAGTGCCTTTCTGCTTCCCCACCCTCTGCTGCATTGCTCACAGCCCCAGAAACCTACAAGACTGCCCAGAGATGTTTCTCTCTATCTCCTCTCTGCACCCTGGGCCATCCCTTTGTTCCTAGCTCAGTGGCTCCTGAACACAAAGATGCACCTAAGAGCAGGGGTTAACACAGCATTCTCTCCTTTGGAGCTCACTCTTGTCCAACTCTTGACCTCCTTGATTAGGTCTCAATCTGCTTCTGTGAGGTACTGGAACTAATTATGCAGATTAAGAGCTTGCACGCAATTTCGAATAATCACCATGGGTTAGAGTAATAGGAAATTCAAATGGGTTTTAGTACAGGTCAGATCCTTTACATTAAGCTCCTGATACCCTGTCTGTATTCTCTGTTGTTCAAAAATAAATGTATCAAATATGTCTTGAATTTGTGATAACATAGCTACAGTTTAGTCCCTTTTTTGTAATAAAGAGATTTTGGTTATAACAGAAATTGGCCAGTGGCATTTTGACAGCCATATACTATGACTGGTTGGCAAAGTTAACTCAATTTTTATTTCCATCTCCATCCATCAGCAGCCTTTATGAAAGAAGTGAAAAATAATCTTCAAGATTTTATAGCTCTTGCAACAATGTGTCACGTTACGTGGAGATCATAAAAGAATGGTCATTACTGAGTTGGCACAGACTTCAAGAGTTTTTCTATCACATGCTTTGCCTGCACCCAAGACAAGTGCAGTTCTGAGTTCACGTACAGCAGCTCTGCTGCTTACTAGCTGTGTGACTTTGGGTATTGATGTAACCTCTCTGAACCTTGGTTTCTTCCTTTGTAAAATTGTTTAGTTATACACAGGGCTGTTTTACAAATAATAATGGGATCATACATTTATTCAGCCTTTAAATAGCAGGCACTGTGCTGAATTGCTTTATAGGTACTATCTCCTTATCATACTAGCCCTCAAGGCATGTATTATTACTATTAGACCCTATTTTTACAAATGAGAAAAACAAGACTCATGAAGATAAGTGATCCGCCTGAAGTCAACGAGCTGATAAGTAGTCAAGTTGAGACTTGAACCTAGATGATGGTGTGAAGATTCCCAATGTACTTTGCTCTTAACCACTATAAAGTGTTGCTGTGAGGACCAAATGAGATAAAATTGAGAGGGTATGGCAAATAAGGCACTGTATAATTATTTATTACTGTTAGAGCTATGATTACCCCCTGAGGTAATCATGATTAGCTTTTATTTTATTTTTATGTAGGTTTTAGTTTTATTTTTCTTAAGCTCCTGAAAGCAATAGATTCTGAAAGCATACAGGGAGTTATAGAAGGGTTATGAAATATGACTGTACAGAGCAAAGACTCCCAACTCCACTGATTATAAGATTTGTGCTCCTATTTGATATTCCCAAATGATGGAAGATGCTACACATTCATTGCTGTTTTGAAGGGACTTGATGCAGCGAGGATCTGTCCTTCCCCTTCATTTGAGGGGCACAATGAGCTGCTCTCCTAATTATTTTGATGTTTTCCTTAATTTTAGTGTTTCTTGACTGCTTTAGGTAGTGCTCCCAAGGAGTCTAAAATTATCCACAAAATGGTTATGAAATTATCAAAATATATAAAGTGCAAGTAATATTTAGTTTAAAAGAAACACTTACAGGCCTGTTAAAAGGTAGAAGAGAAGTTACAACATCAAGCAAGGCCCACTAACGCCTCCTGGTTAGGAGCACAGGCCTGCCATATAAGTCTCCACCGTTCTACTTACTTGTTGTGGGACCCTGGGGAAGGTACCCAATGCCATCAAATCTAACATGTCATCAATTATATGGCACATTATTATTTAATGTTCCATTACGAAACAAGAAATTTCTAATTAAACAGTGACATAATGCCTTAGCAATAGTGCTATGCAATGCATGAGTTGGCTCTCATTGCACATCTTAAAAATTTCTTGCATTTCGGTGTGGAGGGATTTGAACTTTCTCTCTTTTAAAAAGAATTTTTTTTTTATCAGTGTATAATTGCTTTATAATATTGTGTTAGTTTCTGCTGTACAGTGAAGTGAATCAGCTACATGTATACCTATATCCACTCCCTCTTGGACCTCCCCCTCCCTATCTAGGTCATCACAGAGCACTGAGCTGAGATTCCTGTGCTTTATAGCATGTTCCCACTAGCTATCTATTTTACGCATGGTAGTATATATATGTCAATCCTAATCTCCCAATTCATCCCACCGTCCCCTTTCCCCCTGTGTCCACATGTCCGTTCTCTACGTCCTCTGTTCCTGCCCTGCAAATAGGTTAATCTGTACAATTTTTCTCTTGCCTTCAGTTGCTTTGCTGGTCAATCCTTTTGGATATATCAGTAACAAAATATAACAAAGTTTTCTTTTTGTGGGCATCTTTTTTACATAGGTCCTGTAAATCACTTGTTACTTTGCAAGAAAATAAGGAATTGCATACATTCTTCCAATGATACTTATATTTGTTTCACTAATAACAAATTGCTCCCCTGCCACTCTGTTTTCAGTGCCTTTCAGCATACATTATACCTTTTCCTTTCAGTGTCATTTCATAGTGAACATTCTTTTTTTTAATTAATTTTTATTAGAGTACAGTGGCTTTACAAATTTTTAAATTAATTTTTATTGGAGTATAGTTCTTTACACATAGTGAACGTTCGTAAAAAACATTTAAAATGACAATAGACCTCATCATGTTTAGTACTAACATCGTACATAAATTCAAATAAATTGACAACAGTATCAACAAGTATGACCAAGTATTCACACACACAGTAAAAGCTACTATGCTAAGCTGTTGTCTGGACAGTAGTGATTGTAAGGCACAGTTGAATTACAAGCTGCATCCTGACTTCAGAAACGTGAAATGTGTTCTTATGTTCAATTAAATACAGTCCTTAAGCTTTCTTAGCCTGTTTCCTCATTTGAAAACCTGAGACTAGTAATGGCATTTGCCTCTAAAGGAAAGCATGAAGATACAGTTGAATCCCTTACCACAATGTTGGACACATAGTAAGTGCTCAGAGAAATTAGGGGGAAAAAACTGCTATAGTGGGTATCACTGTGAAAACCAAACATAAGGCAGAAGATTAAAGGGCAGTTATAAGAATGTCTTAGACGAATACTAATGACATTATGGAGATGAAACTATAAAATATGACAGGCATATCTTGGAGATATTGCAGGTTTGTTTCCAGACCACTGCAGTAAAGCAAATATCACAATAAAGCAAGTCACACAAATTTTTTGGTTTTCCAGTGCATATAAAAGTTATGTTTACACTACACTGTAAACTGTACTGTGTACTATAAACTGCTTACACTATACTATATACTATCAAGTGTGCAATAGCATTATGTCTAAAAATATAATGTACATACCTTAATTTAAAAATACTTTATTGCTCATATGCCCTGAGAAAACCATAATTCAAAAGAGTCACGTAGGGGCTTCCCTGGTGGCACAGTGGTTGAGGGTCCACCTGCCGATGCAGGGGACACGGGTTCATACCCCGGTCTGAGAGGATCCCACGTGCCTCAGAGCAGCTGGGCCCGTGAGCCATGGCCGCTGAGCCTGTGAGTCCAGAGCCTATGCTCCCCAATGGGAGAGGCCACAGCAGTGAGAGGCCCGCATACCACACACAACACAAAAAAAGTCATGTACTACAATGTTCATTGCAGCACTGTTTACAATAGCCAGGACATGGAAGCAACCTAAGTGTCCATCAACAGATGAATGGATAAAGAAGATGTGGCACATATATACAATGGAATATTACTCAGCCATAAAAAGAAACGAAATTGAATTATTTGTAGTGAGGTGGATGGACCTAGAGACTGTCATAGGGAGTGAAGTAAGTCAGAAAGAGAAAAACAAATACTTTATGCTAATATATGTATATGGAATCTAAAAAAAAAAAAAAAAAGGTTCTGAAGAACCTAGGGGCAGGACAGGAATAAAGAAGCAGATGGAGAAAATGGACTTGAGGACACGGGAAGGGGGAAGGGTAAGCTGGGGCGAAGTGAGAGAGTGGCGTGGAGATATATACACTACCAAACGTAAAATAGACAGCTAGTGGGAAGCAGCCGCATAGCACAGGGAGATCAGCTGGGTGCTTTGTGACCACCTAGAGGGGTGGCATAGGGACGGTGGGAGGGAGACGCAAGAGGGAGGAGGGAGATATGGGGATATATATATATGTATGGCTAATTCACTTTGTTATAAAGCAGAAACTAACACACCATTGTAGAGCAATTATATTCCAATAAAGATGTTATAATAATAAATTAAATAAATAAATAAAATAAAAATACTTTATTGCTAAAAATGCTATCATCTGACAATACAGGGTTACCACAAACCTTCAATTTGTAAAAAACACAATATCTGTGAAGTGTAATAAAGCAAAGCACAATAAAACAAGGTATGCCTCTGTTTGCTGACATAGGCCATGACTTCATAATACCCTAGTGACAACCTGTAAAGGGGATAGGTTGGATTCTTTTAAACTGTTTAACTGTTTTTTCCATCACTTTTTTTTTTCGGTACGCGGGTCCCTCACTGTTGTGGCCTCTCCCGTCGCGGAGCACAGGCTCCGGACGTGCAGGCCCAGCGGCCATGGCTCACGGGCCCAGCCGCTCCGCGGCATGTGGGATCCTCCCGGACCCGGGCATGAACCCATGTCCCCTGCATCAGCATGCAGACTCTCAACCACTGCGCCACCAGGGAAGCCCTCCATCAATTTTTAATATTTTATTTTATTTTATTGAAGTATAGTTGATTTACAATGTCATGTTAGTTTCAGGTGTATAGCACAGTGATTCAGTTTCACACACACACACACACACACACACACACACACACACACACACACACACATGTTCTTTTTCAGATTCCTTTCTCTTACAGGTTATTACAAAATATTGACTATAGTTCTCTGTGCTATACAGCAGGTTGTTTTTTTTTTTTGTTTTTTTTTAAATAATACACAATGTATTTATTTATTTATTTATTTATGGCTGTGTTGGGTCTTCATTTCTGTGCATGGGCTTTCTCTAGTTGTGGCAAGTGGGGGTCACTCTTCATCGCGGTGCGCAGGCCTCTCACTATCGCGGCCTCTGTTGTTGCGGAGCACAGGCTTCAGACGCGCAGGCTCAGTAATTGTGGCTCACGGGCCCAGTTGCTCCATGGCATGTGGGATCTTCCCAGACCAGGGCTCGAACCCGTGTCGTCTGCATTGGCAGGCAGATTCTCAACCACTGCGCCACCAGGGAAGCCCACAGCAGGTTGTTTTAATGACAGTGAAAAACAAACTTAACTCATCTTTCATGGACTACTTTAGCATCCCAAAATACTTACTAAATATTTACAAAAATATTTACTAAAACCCTGCATATGAACTTCTAGGCATTGTTTTCTCATTTAAAATTTTTATGTATTATAAAATGGTACAACTTCTATGGAAAAGAATATGGAGGTTCCTCAAAAAATTAAGAATAGAACTACCATATGATCCAGCAATCCCACTCCTGGGCATGTATCCGGAGGAAACCATGATTCTAAAGGATACATGCACCCCAGTGTTCACTGCAGTGCTGTTTACAATAGCCAAGACATTTAGGAAGTAGCCTAAATGTCCATCGACAGATGAATGGATAAAGTGGTACATGTATACAATGGAATATTACTCAGCCATTAAAAAGAATAAAATAATACCATATGCAGCAACATGGATGGACCTGGAGATTATCATACTAAGTGAAGTAAGTCAGACAGAGAAAGACAAATATCATACGATATCGCATATATGTGGAATCTTAAAAAATGATACAAATGGACTTACAAAACAGAAACAGAATCAGACTTAGAGAATGAACTTATGGTTACCAGGGAGAAAGGGTGGGGAGGAGGGATAGGTTGGGAGCTTGAGATTGACATATACACACTGCTATATTTAAAATAGATAACCAACAATGACCTACTGTATAGCACAGGGAACTCTATTCTATATTCTGTAATAACTTAAATGAAAAAAGAACTTGAAAAAGAATAGATACATGTATATGTATTACTGAGTCACTTTGCTGTACACCCAAAACTAACACAACATTGTTAATCAACTGTACTCCAGTATAAAATAAAAATTAAAAAAAAATTTTTTTACCCAGGCATACCCTCCCCCAAATCCATTATAAAATGGTTCAACTTCTATGGAAAACAATATGTAGGTTCCTCAAAAAATTGAAAATAGAACTACCACATGATCCAGCAAACCCACTTCCTGGTATGTATCCAAAAGAATTGAAAGCAGAGTCTCAGTGAGCTATTTGGACACTCATATTCATAGCAGTACTATTTACAGTAGGCAAGATGTGGAAGTAATCCAAATGTCCAAGGATGGATAAATGGATAAACAAAATATGGTATGGAATATTATTCAGCCTTAAAAAGAAAGGAAATTCCGTCACATGTTACAACATGGATGAATCTTGAGAACATTATATTAAGGGAAGTAAGCCAGTCACAACAAGAGAAATTGTGATTCCACTTATATAAGGTATCTAAAGTAGTCAAATTCATAGAAACAGGAAGTAGAAAGATGGTTAGTAGGAGCTGAGGAGAGGGGGGGAAAGGGAGTTATTTTTTAATGGGTATAGAATTTCAGTTCTGCAAGGTTGAAAAAGTTAAGGGGATCTGTTTGAAAACAATGTGAACGCAGTTAACACTACTGAACTGTTCACTTAAATATGGTTATAACGATAAATTTCATGTTATGGTTTTTTTATCACAAAAATGTGTACATCCTCAGTATATCCTTTTTAAAATTTTTTGGAAAGAATTAGTAGATTCCAAAACAATATTAACTTTTCCTCCAAAATCTCTTATTGTCTTTCTTCTGAAAGTGAAAATATATTGTTCTGAATAAAACCTATAAATGCAGAAATCAAAATAATAATGTTCCATTTAATTCAAGGCACATAAGGATATGGGGTGGTTTAAAATTAGGAAATAATCCCAATTTTTACTTCTCTGACCACACTGAAATTAAGCTAGAGATTAAGAACAAAAATGTAATTAGAAAACCACATGTATCTGGAAGTTTGAAAACAATTCTTTACAATTAATTCATGGATCAAAAAAAGAAAGCATACGGGCTTCCCTGGTGGTGCAGTGGTTGAGGGTCCACCTGCCGATGCAGGGGACACGGGTTTGTGCCCCGATCCAGGAGGATCCCACGTGCCGCGGAGCGGCTGGGCCTGTGAGCCATGGCCGCTGGGCCTGCGTGTCCGGGGCCTGTGCTCTGCAACGGGAGAGGCCACAGCAGTGAGAGGCCCGCATACCACAAAAAAAAAAAAAAGAAAGCATAACAGCAAATATAAAATATGTAGCACTAAATAAAAATGAATAGAATACATATACAAGCTCATAAGATACAGCTAAAACAATACTTACAAGGAAATTTATAATCTTAAATTTTTAGGGACTTCCCTGGTGGTCCAGTGGGTAAGACTCCATGCTCCCAATGCAGGGGGCCCTGGTTCGATCCCTGGTCAGGGAACTAGATCCTGAATGCATGCCGCAACTAAAAGTTCCCATGCCTCAACTACAAAGTCCGCATGCTGCAACTAAAGATCCCGAGTGCTGCAACTAAGACCTGATGCCGCCTAAATAAATAAATATTAAAAATTTTTATATCAGAGGAGACTATTAATGAGCTAAGCATACAACTTAAGAAATTAGAAAAAGAACAACAGACTAAACCCAAAGAAAGTGGAATGAACCAAAGAATGAAGATGAGAGCAGAAAGCAGTGAAATAGAAAACAGACCTTTACTACAGGCAATCAACAAAGCCAATAGTTGGTACTCGGAAAAGGCTAAAAAAATTTGCAAATCTTTCGTAAGAATGATCAAGAATAAAAGATGGAAGGCACAAAAAGCATCAGGAATGAAAAACGGGACTATAATTATAAATGCTTCAGAAAATAACAAAGTAATAAAAGGATATTATTGAAAATCATTAAGTTAATAGATTGAAAACATTGTGATGAAGTGGACTAATTCCTATTAAGCTGTAACAAATATTCAAGGAACAAATAATTCCAATTTACACAGGTTATTCCAGATTTTAAAAAAGAGGAAACACAAATTCATTTCATGAAGACAGCATAATATTTATATCAAGCCAGATTAATTGATGAATGTACATTAAAAAATTCTAAGTAAAATCTTAGCAAACTGAATCCAGGAATGCATAAAAAGAAGATGCTTTATCATCAAGTTCATTTATTTCCAGAAGCAAGATTGCTTTTACCTTAGAAAATCAATTCATGGAATTCCCTGCATTTTGAGATTAAATGAGAAGCAATATGATTATTTCAATAGAAGCAGAGAGATTACATGATAAATTTCAACATCTGTTCATGATAAAATTCTTAGTAAACAATGAAGAGAAGAGAATATCTTAAACCTATTTAATGAAAAAGAAAAGCATATTATAAACATCACACTTATGGTAAAACATTGAAAGCATTCCATTTGCAGTTGGGCAAAGGACAAGCGTGCCTATCACAACTTGTACTCAACATTATATTGGTGATCATAGCTAGTGAAACGAGATAAGAAAAAGAAATGGTTTGAGTATTGCAAAGGAAGAAACAAAAATATTATTCACAGATCTTACGATTGCCTACATAGAAAAAAATTAAGTGTACAGGTAAATTAGTAGGATTATTAAGAGTGTTCGACCAAGGTTTCTGGATATAAAGGTAATATATAACAATAAATTGAAATTCTACGTATCAGAAGAAGAAACATGAATAGCTAGTAAGCATATGAAAATTTTCTCAACCTCATTAATAATCAGAGAAGTATAAATTGAAACCACAATGAGGTAATTATTTCACAGCTCACAGACTAGCAAAATGAGTAACAAGTATTCATGAAGATATTCAGCAGCTGCAGTTTGGCATTATCTAGGATAGTGGAAAATGTGTACTTCTTTCCCTGAGCAATTCTATCGTGTCTTAAAATTGGGCACATTCATACTATGAAACGTGTATGAAAATATTTATAATAGCATTATTGTACTGGGAAAATAAAAACTAGTAACAACTTAAATATCTATGGATATTCAGAAAATGTATGAATACATTTTGGTAAGTACATCAATAGAAAACTGTACTTAATGAAAGTGATTTAATTCTAGTTACAAGACAGCATGGAGAGTCCTCAAAAATTTAAAAATAGAACTACCATAAGATCCAGCAAGCCCACTTCTGAGTATGTTTCCAAAGGAAATGAAGTCAGTATCTTGAAGAGATATCTGTACTCTCATGATCATTGCAGCATTTTTCACAACAGCCAAGATATGGAAGAAATCTAAGTATGTGTAGACAGCTGGATGAATAAAGAAAATATATAATGGAATATTATTCAACCATAAAAAGAAAGAAATCAAGACATTTGTTACAACATGAATGGATCTGGAGGGCATTATGGTAAGTGAAATGTCAGACAAAGACAAACATTGTAAGATCTCATTTATATGTGGAATCTAAAAATATCGAACTCGTAGAAACAGGGAGTAGAATGGTGGTTGACAAGGTCTGAGGGGTGGGGAAATGGGGCAAGTTTGGCCAAAGTGTATGAACTTTCAGTTATAATATGAATAACTTCCGGGGATGTAATGTACAGCACGGTGACTATAGTTAACAATACTGTACTGTATACATGAAAGTTGCTAAGAGAGTAGAGCTTTAATGTTCTTACCATAACAATAACAATAAAATGGTAATTACGTAAGGTGAAGGATCTGTTAACTAACCCTATTTTGGTAAACCTTTTGCGATATATACATGTGTCAAACCACACTGTATACTTTAAATTTACACAATGTTGTATGTCATATCTGAATAGACCTGGGGAAAAAAAGAATTGGCTAACTGTACTAACATGCCACATCATAGACAGATGTTAGGAACATGATATTAAGGGAAAAAGAGTTGTAGGAGAATACCCAAATTGTTCCATTTTATAGAATTCAAAACATGGAAAACTCAATAATATATTGTTAAGGAATACAAACACATATAGTAAACACTATAAAGAAAAGCAAGTGGGAGACAAACACAAAATTAAGAACAGTCCTTACCTCTGGGTGCAGAGGGAAGGGTGTAGGTTTGTGGAAGTGCTGACAGGGGATTTCAGTGTAATGGTAATATTTTAAAAATCTAGGCTACTTTATATTTTATATATATTCTTCTATGTATAATTTAACAAAACCCCAACTCTTTCTCCCTATTCCAGCTTCACTATTTCCCCCCTCTATCAATATTGTCATGATAAAAAGAACAACTAGTTAACACTCTTGATATTCCATCTTAATGAGGGAGAAGATTTTTTCAAGCAAGATCACTTATAATGCCCTGGAGTAGATGGCTTGAGACTAAGGGAAGTTCATGATAAGGGTGGAGGAAGTAGGGTGAGAGAGAGTGTATTGAGAATATAAACAAATCGACTTACAGAATCCAGTTGTTTTCTCAGGTAATTGTCGACAGTTCAAAACACATTTTTGTTCAGCAACGTTTAAGAGCTGCAAACAGACTTACTGGCAGATTTTCTGATCTATTATGGCAATGGAAACCATCTGATGCTTGTTTTCAAACATATTTGCAGATGGCCAGAACTTATGACTCAATTAATAAAACAAACGTGTCTGTGAACTTAACGTAATCCTTTTGACCTTAATAAAGTCTTAAATCCTGAGTAAATCTGTTTTAAGATTGAAAAATGTACACAAAAGTGAAACATTGCATACACTCACTAGAGTTTATGACCCTTGCCTCCTACCACTGCACCCTGACTAACTTAGTGCCATTTAAAGTGCTTCCTTTGGTGGTAGCAAATTATAAATCCATATCTCTGTAAGACACTCATATCAGCCCAAAGGCTTGTACATAAGCACACAGGCATGCACACACACACAGTTTTCTCTCGCATTGATTTTGTTGGCAGGTTGAAAAATGACCGAGGACTTCCTGTTCTAATTCTAAATATCATTGTTTGTAATGATAATACACTGTTCATTTTCCTGGATTTTCCGCCATGGAAATGCTAGACACGTTACAATAAAATATATTCTTATGCAAATAATCCAAATAGGGGTTTTTTTAAACACCAGAAGAAATCTTTGAAAGAACGTCCTGTCAAAAGCAAAATACTAAAGTTTCTCAATAGGCCACTATTCTTTATCTGAGCTGTTAAGTCTCTAAGTTATTATATCATTACTGAATTGAAAGAATAATAAAATAATACTGGATAGTCAGCCCCTAGCCCCTCCCCATGCATAGCAATTATAGCTGTAGCTGAAAATGACTGAAATTTTATCACATCAAAGAAGACACCAGCCAGCCATGGCCTCATGAACGCCTTTCTGGGGTTCTGAGTTAGATTTAAAAAGGGAGTTGTTCAGCATATTCTTCTTTTGTTTCAGAGGCCCCTGTCAGTCAGCACAGCAGTTAGTGAGGAACTCTATTGCTTGCTACCACCAGCCAATAGGCAGACTGGTTTGGCTCTTTTAACCTAGCTGGTTATCTAATCTATTTTTATTATGAAAGAAGAGTATAGTTAATGGCTTTGGTCAAGGCTGAAATTAAGCCTGGATGTTTTAATGACAACCGAATCATTCCTTATTTTATGTTAACTGTATTCAAACCTGTTTTGAATAATTATGTTAGTAGGGAGAGGAGCAAAGATCACTAAACTGGAAATAAAGCAATGCAGGTTCTTTTCTCCCTATGAGTCCAGCTCCGTTCTTAAGATGCTTTGCAAGAACCTTGAGGATCCTGGCTTCATTTGGGGATGTGGTGGTGGTTTTGCCTTAGAAGGAAGATGAATAATTTCTTCTATAAGCCAATATAGCAGTATTAAAATTGAAAAAAATAAATGGGCTCCATATGTAACATTCAGTGTTACCTAAAACTTATCTCATCTTGCTCTGGTGTCTCCAATTTTGTTGATGGTGGAAAACTTAAACTTGCTACTGAAAAAAACTAAGTTTCTTCTAATTTAAGACTCTCTTTTAGATAGTCATTCCATGCAACGTTCAGCCTCTCTCTCATAGGGTTGTATCAAAGGGTTTCCTCTCTCCCTTTTCCCCACAATGATGTCTGCATGCAGAGGAAGCCCTATGTATGGAGGCAGCAGCAGCAGGACAGAAGGACCTTGTGGCTTTTCCTGGAATAGTCTGCGTCTTGCTGAGGTACAGAGCATCCAGTGCTAATATCTGCCGTTTCCTTGTATTATCCACTATGATAGTCCAGGGCCACTTTGGTCTTGAGTTGTCTGAACATTTTCATCCTGCACCAGACCTCTTCCAGTTCATTGGCTCTCTCGAGTGTCTCCCGTCCCCTGCCACTCACAGGCTATGGGAAATTGGAAGTTTTATCTCAGAAACATCTACATAGACATCTCTCTTGCTGCTGATGCTACACTTTATGTTTCCAGTACATCTTAATTACTCTTTCTGTATTAGAATATGGCCATAAATGTAGACCAGCACCCAGTATGTTCAATATGCTCTCAATGTATGTAGGGTTTCTGTTGTTTGACCTTGTCAGGGATGAGGTGTCTTCTCCCTAGTCCATTATATGACATAGCCTTCCTGCTCTTTAATATTGTGGTCAACAATCAGCTCAGAGCCCCAAATTTAACTCTTGCTATATAATAGGATTTTAAAAAGAGATTTAGAAACCCTTCACTGAACCCAGCTTTCAAGATCATTGTCCTCCTATGGACCTAGAAAAATTTAGTTTAAAATCCAAGCTGAGCAAAGACTCCTTCAATCTAGGTTGTACCAGAAGCCCTGTCTCCCACCCTGCGTCATCATGCCACATTGATCCAGTGGGTAAGGAGCCATAGAAAACAGATAAATATAAATACATCTTTCTATTAAACTACTGACCACCTTTTACAGCATAATTTTGATGCACTAGAATGCCTGCTAGGGAGCCAGTAGTTCTCAGTATTAGGCAGCAGATATCCAATACAGAGATTTAGGGAGAAAACATGATTCATTTGCCAAGTAAGGTTTTTCAAATTGAAGAGGAAGATTCAGAATATCTTGGAATTCGTAGCCCTCTTGTGAAAGTGACTGAGGGTAAGTACTATCTCAGAGTGCTGGTGTGTTAGACAATGCAACTGTGTTTGAGAAGACATTGGAAGCGCATGTGAAGCAATGCCTTAAGTTCTCCCTTTGATGAAGCAGGGTTGAAACTATCACTGGACAGAGATATGTAGACTCAAATTTATTGTTAATTTCTCACTCAAGCTTCTTCTGAGTTGGTCCTATCATTAATGATCTCGAACCCAACTAGCAGTACTTGAGAGTAGAGGAAACTAATATAACAATTTTATACTTTTTGAAGAGATGGTTGGTCCACAGATATTTTTGAATTTGCTGCATTTTGGGGTTCATTGCCTTCTAACATTGTTTACCTCTATAGTTAATAAATCTTATTTTTTATTTTGCAAGTTAGAAACTGAGACCCAGGGAAGAAAAAAAGGGTTTTTAAGGACATAGTTCAACTCATTACTGTGCTACAGTCCTGCTCAAATTTTAATTACAAAATAAGTATCTATATAAGGCATTTGTGTTCATAGTTACAGTATCATGAGATCATCATACTGCCACATTTTGTCATCCATATCTTTTTTTTTAAATTTTGATTTTTAGTTGTAATTTTTTTTTAAATATCTTTATTGGGGTATAATTGCTTTACAATGGTGTGTTAGTTTCTGCTTTATAACAAAGTGAATCAGTTATACATATACATATGTTCCCATATGTCTTCCCTCTTGCGTCTCCCTCCCTCCCACCCTCCCTATCCCACCCCTCCAGGTGGTCACAAAGCACGGAGCCGATATCCCTGTGCCATGCAGCTGCTTTCCACTAGCTATGTACCTTACGTTTGTTAGTGTATATATGTCCATGCCTCTCTCTCGCTCTGTCACAGCTCACCCTTCCCCCTCCCCATATCCTCAAGTCCGTTCTCCAGTAGGTCTGTGTCTTTATTCCTGTCTTACCCCTAGGTTCTTCATGACACTTTTTTTTTCTTAAATTCCATATATATGTGTTAGCATATGGTATTTGTCTTTCTCTTTCTGACTTACTTCACTCTGTATGACAGACTCTAGGTCTATCCACCTCATTACAAATAGCTCAATTTCGTTTCCTTTTATGGCTGAGTAATATTCCATTGTATATATGTGCCACATCTTCTTTATCCATTCATCCGATGATGGGCACTTAGGTTGTTTCCATCTCCGGGCTATTGTAAATAGAGCTGCAGTGAACATTTTGGTACATGACTCTTTTTGAATTTTGGTTTCCTCAGGGTATATGCCCAGTAGTGGGGTTGCTGGGTCATATGGTAGTTCTATTTGTAGTTTTTTAAGGAACCTCCATACCGTTCTCCATAGTGGCTGAACCAATTCACATTCCCACCAGCAGTGCAAGAGGGTTCCCTTTTCTCCACACCCTCTCCAGCATTTATTGTTTCTAGATTTTTTGATGGTGGCCATTCTGACTGGTGTGAGATAATATCTCATTGTAGTTTTGATTTGCATTTCTCTAATGATTAGTGATGTTGAGCATTCTTTCATGTGTTTGTTGGCAGTCTGTATATCTTATTTGGAGAAATGTCTATTTAGGTCTTCTCTTTTTATAGCCTGAAAGAGGCTGAAGAGAGCAGAGAGTGTTTATTCAGATCAAATGTGGTAGAGGTAGAAAGCAAGTAAAGTATGGGGAATATTTAAATACTTTACAGTTAGTTTTCAGCTTTGGGGGTTTTAAGGTGTAACTAATGCTTATTATATTAATCTAGATATTACATTAAATTTGTTGAAAAACTACTAAAGTAAGCTAGGAGCTTGGAGATCTTTGTCTTAGGCCCTGGACCACCACAAAATAGATTGGTTGACATGAACAAGTCAGTCAACTATTCTGGGTCTTCAGTTTCCTTATGGATAAAAATGAGAACATTTAACTGGATAATCTCTAAGTTGTCCTCTAATATTCAGTGAGTCTGTGTGGATTCCAATCCCACAGATCTATCATGTGTCTCCAGTTCCCAGATCTAATCAATCACCAAGTTCTGCTGACTTTCTCCTAATTATTACTTGACTTTATCAATACCCCTTCATTGCAGCTGCCATTCCCCTTGTTGAGAGCCTCAATATTTTTCATCAGACTCCAAACTAGTTTCTGTGGCTCTCTTGACCCCTTCCAATATCTCTTCTTTTATGGTGCTAGGGTGATTTTTCTAAAATGCTAATTTGATCACATCATACTCTAGGTTATAAGCCTTTTGTGGTTCCTCTATTGCTATAGTATAAAGCATGGTTTGCATGATCTAGCTCCCCATTTCTTTCTCCCCTTTCGTCCTCATTTTCAATGATTAAACCAAGCTGATCTGGCCACTCCCCTGCTTAAAAACTGCAGACACTCGGTCAATATTCTGAGTGCCTAGTCCAGGGCCTGGAGTGTAGTAGGTGCTCAATAAAAGTTTGTGGACTGTATTGAATGAATCAGTTATAAGCTTGGCTCTACAATGACTGTGTGTCAACGCAATCACTCCAGGTACTTGATCTAGAACCCCTGGTATAGGTTAGGTGCTCCTCCTCCATGCTTTATCAGCCCCCTCTGCTGACCCCTGTAGCAGCACTCATCACACTGGATGACAACTGCCTGCTTGCTGTTTTGTCTACTTCTACAGACAGTGAGCAACTTGGGGGCACGACCCAAGTCTTGGTCATCATTTTAATCCCAGTGCCTAGCACATGGCAGGCACTCAACAACTGAATATTTGAATAAATGAATGAATGAGAGAATGACACAATAGAGACTAGGTTATATTAATAAACACCTCTTTATGTCACAGTGGCTGCTAATTTTGTAAAACTAAATGGTTAAAATCCGTATTTAAAGAAGAAAGAGACTTTACCCTCATAGCAAATGTCCAGAACAATGGATTCTTTTGCCCTTGGAACTCTGACTTTAGCCAGTTGACCCACTGACATGCTGGTGGACAATGCAAGTATTGACCACCATGGGAGACTGCATCTTCAAGATGGGGAAAGGAAACAGTACTCCTTAAAGAATAGGGGACAGCTGAAACTGTGAGGATGGTGCAGCCACCTTGGGAAAGAAGGACAAATAAGGGGAAACCATCAGGCAGAAAAGGCTGAGAACCAGTTTCCATTGTGTGATTGTGTTGATTTTTGAAAATAAGAAGGTATTCATTTTACATGCTATGGTAATTAAGCAAACAAAAACCTATATGACCAAAAAAGTGAAGATTGATACATGTATTCAGTGAAAGCAGGGAAAATTACACTAGCAGAGGAAAAGATTCCATATGTTCTCCAATACCTAGGCACAACTGGGTGCCGCTTTAATGACTTTCCAAATGCACCCCGTTGCTCTTAGGTATTGAAGAACATATGGCACGTTTCCCCTTTAACTGTGAATTTCCTTGCTTTTGTCAGTTGGTGTCTCAAGCTTAATGTATTTTAATTCAGCTTTTGTGGGTGTGAATACAGTCCGAAGTTGTTATTAGAGAGACCATGTTAATGGTCTACACAGATGTTATCTCTTAGTCTTCCCCAAATATGCTGTGAAAATCTACATATACAGGTCTAACTTTGAAATTGTTAATAAAGGCCCTTCGAGAGTTTCCAAATCTTTCTTCTCAGCTCCAAACTTAGCATGGATGATAAATGACCATTTAGTTGCCAATATAGCACAATATTTCAATTTCCTGCCTTCCCAAAGGTATTTGAAAGGTTGTACGAAGTTCATACTCACAGTATGTGTTGTCTACAGTGCTGTGATCTCCGACTGGCTAACTTTAACCAAAACCTTTTCAATTAACTCAACACATTCCTGGAGAAAAAAACCAGCCCACTCAAGGCTCTGTGCAAATATGTCTTTATTGATATTCTTGGCAAAGACTCCCTAAATTATGGTGAAATCTGTTTTTTCAGATGATGTACAAAAGGGAATATTGTCCACGTAAGGCAAACACTAAATGAACGGAAGGATGATCAACATTTTATCTACAAAAAACTACAGATTTAACTCTATTTTTTTTTGCACACACAGCCTCTGAGAATGTTGATGAAAATCTAAAGGAAAAGGGAAAACAAATCCTCATTCACAGTCCTGCCACCCCCTGCAAATCAAATTGTTTTCATTTTTTCCTCATCCCCTTCTAGACCCTGTTCATATGCATACATAATGTTTACATAATTACACTTCCAGTGCAGAAGCAATTTTGTAATCTGTTTTTTTTTCTATTTAAAATTATAGCCATTGGATTATAAGGAAAGCTATATAACCATTCTTGTGGACAAATAGAGCAGAACCTAGAGTAGAAAACTGAAATTCATGTATAGAAATTTGCCGGGCAGCTAAAGCCCAGCATTTCAAAGTATAGAAAGGTCCCTGACTAGACTAGGCTGGCTCGTTGTTTGCTTCTGAATCCTCATAGTGTAAGCAGGGGATCCAAAAGAGGGCCGCTTCTGGTTGTCGCATTATTCTGAGAGCCAGGCTGCCAGAGAAAGCCCAGTGTGGGCCATGGACAACTCCACTGGGGGCTTAATATCAGCCAAATAAAAGAAAACAAGGCTGATTTCTCGTGAGTCACCATTAGGCTGCCTGCAGAATGAGCATTTCTGAAGTGTATAACTTCTGGGAAAGCTATCCCTTTCTGTTGACCAAGGACTTTAAGCTCACCACATCAAGGAGCTGTGAGGGGCTGTCTTAGGCTGTGAGACTGAAACTCATTTTAGGGATGGTGAATAGCAACAGACACACTAATTAGTGCTGTTGATAAAAGTTATGAGTTTAAAACAATTATGTATTTCAGCTAAAATCCAAGCTCTGCTTAATATTTATTGGTTGGCTAATCCAAGCAATAGTTCACTTGAGGAAGAAAAAGAAATTTCTAATATTATTTTCACAAAATTGGCAATATTAGAGAAATAATTAAAATCCAGATGTGTGGGTTTTCTCTCTAAGTTCATGTACTTAAACCAGTGCTCTCTGTTTATCCTCATAAGTTTTAACAACAGGCAACCCCTTCTGGATAATACTGCATGCCTTTAGCCAACTATGATTTTAGCCAGAATGTGGGTGGCAGCTGTTGTGCTCCTGTTTTTACCAGTGTCTGGAATATGAGATTTGGAAGTCTTTGTTTAAAGAAATGTGGCTTGTTGCTATACATACATAATTTTTTTTCAATTTTTATTGGAAGTCTAACTTGCTCTACTCCAGACTTATGAGCTAAGACTAACTTGCAAGACTTGCTTTGCTGAAATCATGACAGACTGAAATGTACATAGGAATTGGTGAAACTTTCAGACTAATGGAATTACCTGATTTAGGAAATAACACTGCAGAGGTTCTTAAGCTCCCCCTCTCCAAGTACCCTTAACAACAGAGGTGTGTGAACTCTCCAGGGGCTCTGGAGCAGTCTGCCACAAGCTTGAAATTTCTTTGAAGATTCTGTTTTTCATCTTAAGGTATCATAGGTTTTTGTATACTACTCCATAATATGTTCATGTTTGTTTTGACTTTTCAAAATATTTTATGTTGTCAGATAAATTATGTAACCTTTCCTTCCAGATCTTTAAGGAAAATAGGTGTTCCAGAAAGATGTCATGCTATTCCATGGCTTACACTGGTGCCTTTTGAAAAGCACAACATAGTGGTTTTAAGAATTTATTTTTTCAGCTATTAAAAAATTTTAGCATTAATTAAATACCAGGGAACATTAAATACCTGGAGTGTTTTTCCAGTGAACTTCAGCCCACCAGACTACCAATATGTGGTAATACATGTAAAACTGCTTTGAAATAGTCCAGTGCTATATTTGTGTTAAATTCTACCATTTGCTGATTTTTTTTACTTCTCTGTGGAGTTGTGCACTTCAACTTTCCCCAGCTCATTTGCTCCTGTGAAGTTTTCATGTTAGAGTTTTAGAATGTGCTTTGAAGTGAGACAGGCCTAGATTTAAATCACATCTCTGTCACTTAATAGTCTTGTCACTTACCTTCTCTTACACTCAGTTTTCCCATCTGTAAAGTGGGAATAATAGTATCCATTTCCCAGGGCTGTTGTGAGGATTAAATGAGGCCATATGTATAATGTGTCTAGCACATAGAAGGTGGCCCCCAAGTGGTAGCTCCTCTTCCTATGTACCTCATTGACCCCTAGTATGTCTGGGCTGAATTCTGTGACTGTGGTTGCTCCTGGGCTCTGTGAGCTGGTGTAGTTGGGTAAGGGAAGAACTCTGGGTCTCTTCTGCTAACATTCTCATTGTTCTATTTTCTAGATGTGAGATGTGAGGTTCTTTGACATTTGCCAGCAAACGATGTCTGCACCATTTTCATTGCAAAAAACAAAAGCAATCTGGGTAAAAATAGTACCTTCCTAATTACATTCTGGTCTGAACCATGTGCGATTCTGAAATTCCAAGGATTCTAGGATTTTATTTGATGGATTTGCATATTGAAATATTGTGGTCCTTATCTGAGTGGATTTTGATAATTTCTTTGGAAAATATTGATTATTTGTTTTGGATAGGGGTTTAAAGGTTTAAAGATCCCAAAACTTGAATCATATAATAATAACAAACACTGACATTGTCCCAGACCCTAAGTGCCTTAAAAATATTAGCTCATTTAATCTTACGAGCAACCCTGTGAGGAAGGTGGTCTTATCATTCTTTAAATTTTTTTTCTTTTTTTTGCGATACGCGGGCCTCTCACTGTTGTGGCCTCTCCCGTTGCGGAGCACAGGCTCCGGACGTGCAGGCTCAGCGGCCATGGCTCACGGGCCCAGCCGCTCCGCGGCACGTGGGATCTTCCCGGACCGGGGCACGAACCCGTGTCCCCTGCCTTGGCAGGCGGACTCTCAACCACTGCGCCACCAGGGAAGCCCTTAAAAATTTTTATTGGGGTATATTTGATTTACAATGTTGTATTCATTTCAGGTGTACAGCAAAGTGAATCAGTTATAAATATACATATATCCACTCTTTTTTGAGATTCTTTTCCCATATAGGCCATAACAGAATATTGAGTAGAGTTTCCTGTTCTATACAGTAGGCTCTTATTAGTTGTCTATTTTAACTATAGTAGTGTGTACATGTCAATCCCAATCTCCCAATTTATCCCTCCCCTCTCTTATCCTCTGGTAACCATAAGTTTGTTTTCTGCATCTGTGACTACTTCTGTTTGTAACTAAGTTCATTTGTACCCATTTTTTAGATTCCACATATAAGTGATATATGATATTTGTCTTTCTGTGTATGACTTACTTCACTCAGTATGACAATCACTAGGTCCATCCACTTTACTGCAAATGGCATTATTTTGTTCTTTGTTAATGGCTGAGTAATATTCCATTGTATATATGTGCCACATATTCTTTATCCATTCATCTGTTGATGGATACTTAGGTTGCTTCCATGTCCTGGCTATTGTAAATAGTGTTGCAATGAACATTGGGGTGCATGTATCTTTTCGAACTATGGTTTTCTCCAGGTGTATGCCTAGGAGTGGGATTGCTGGGTCATATGGTAGTTCTATTTGTAGTTTTTTAAGGAACCTCTATACTGTTCTCCATAGTGACTGTACCAATTTACATTCCTACCAACAGTGTAGGAGGGTTCCCTTTTCTTCACACCCTGTCCAGCATTTATTGTGTGTAGATTTTTTGATGATGGCCATTCTGACCAGTGTGAGGTGGTACCTCATTGTAATTTTGATTTGCATTTCTCTAATAATTAGTGATGTTGAGCATCTTTTCATGTGCCTTTGGCCATCTGTATGTCTTCTTTGGAGAAATGTCTATTTAGATCTTCCGCCCAATTTTTGATTGGGTTGTTTTTCTTTTTGATATTGAGCTGCAGGATCTGTTTGTATATTTTGGAGATTAATCCCTTGTTGGTTGCTTTGTTTGCAAATATTTTCTCCCATTCTGAGGGTTGTCTTTTTGTTTTGTCATTCTTACCTTATAAATGAAGAAATTGTGGTAAAGAGAAGTTAAGTAACTTGCCTTAGGCCACATAGCTAGTAAGTGGACGAGTCAGAATTTGAAACCAAGGAGGCTGGATTGCAATTCAGAATCTATGCACGTATACATGCATCTGCATGCATGTGCACACTCACACGCACACTATACACATGTCTGTGTGGGTGTGTTGGCTCTACCTATCTACCTGTCTAGTTGCAGTAGTATCCTAGGGGGATGGTCTCTACATTCTCACTTTTTTTTAGTGTAATACCTGGTGTCATATTGTCATCAAATCCCAGCTCCATCATTACCTAGCTGCACCTCAGTTTTCTCACTTATAAAATGTGGGCAATAACAGTACCCACTTTTGTCACCCAAGTTTCTTGGCTGCAAGCAACAGCAACCAACTCCAGTTGACATAAGCAAAACAGAAGATTTCTTTGAAAGGTATTAGGAAGGCTGGCAAATCAGGTTCAGAAAATAGCAGAAACCAAGGAAAACGGCAGGACCAGGTTAGGTACTGCTTCCATAGGTCCTAGACTCTGGAAGCCACGTTTGGCACCACCACTGATTACTTGATGTCTCTACTGATGCCAGCACCTTGATGGGATTATCAAAGTAGCCCAGTTTAGGGCAACTGCTCATGCCCTAGCCCAGGAAACAGGCAGTATCTGGATCCGGCAGTGGGATTCTGCCTTTCATCAAGATTCACTCAATGGTGGTTTTTCAAAAACAAAAGGGAAAAAGGTTCAGAACAACCAAAATGTTTTAGACAGATACAAAGCAAATCAAAACAAAATGAAACAAACAAAAGCTACCGGACAAAAGTCTACAATTCACCTCATAGGGTTATTGCAAGGATTAAGTGAAGGGCATGCATGTAGTAAGAACCCTGTAACTATTACCTTTTATTATTACTTACATACTGCTTTGCAGCAGGCAAACTTATCAAACTTATTTAAATGTATAGCATCTGATATAATCTTCACAGCAGCCCTATAAGGTAGGTATTATTTTCCTCTATTTCCCAGTTGAGTAAATTGAGGCTCAGAGAATTAATGTAAATATCACCTAAAGTCATAGCTAGTTGATGGTAGATCAGGATTTAAATGCAAATCTTCTGACTTGTTCAGTACTTTTGCCATACTGTGTGCAGTCAGGGGAAGAAGAGAACTTTCTCTCTACATTTGGGTCTTATCTTGACTTCCTGTCCTTAGAAATGTTATAACCATCTTCCCAAATGAGTTGTTGTGGTATAGGTTGGCAATTAAGACCACAGAACCAAATTTGAATTCTGCCTCTACTACTTCCTAACTGTGCGACTTCTGCCAATTAATTAAGCCTCTTTGAACCTCGGTTTTCTCATCTGTAGAACGGGGACACTAGTACCTCACTCATAGGGTTACAGTGAAGATGATATTAGGTAATAGATGAAAAGTGCTTGCCATAGTTCTTGGCACAAAATAATTCTCATTATTCAGGTATTATTATTATTGCTGGATAAATGCAAGAAGGGGTGAGTAGTAGAAGCAAGGGGTCCACTGACATAATAATCTTGGTAGTCTAGGTATCACCCCCCTTTTGCTAGAATTACCCATGTGTGCCTATGTGTATGGTCTCTCTGCTTAGCCAACTTTTGAGAGTCTTTTGAGGCCTAACCTAAGTTCCATTCTCTATGAGGTCTCCTATTGTTCTATTCTCTATCAGTCTGTCCCTTCTCTGCATGCCTATAGAGTCTGCATTGTCAGTACAGTCCTTCCTCGGTATCTGTGAGGGATTGATTCCAGGACCTCCATTGACACCAAAATCCATGGATGCTTAAATCCCTTATTTAAAATAGCATATTTGCATATAACCTGCATGCACCCTCCCATGTACTTTAAAGCATCTATAGATTATTTATAATACCTATATAATGTAAATACTATATAAATAGTTATAAACACAATGTAAGTGCTATATAAATAGTTGCTGGGGTGTGGCAAGTTCAAGTTTTGCTTTTTTGGATCTTTCTGGAATTTAAAAAAGTATTTTCGATCTGTGATTGGTTGAATCTGCAGCTGTGGAACCTGTTGATACAGAAGGCTGACTGTACCATGTAACTATGCACTTCTAAAATCTTTTGTATGGTTTCAGCTAGTGCAATGGACTGAATATTTGTATCCCCTAAAATTCAAATGTTGAAAACGTATCCCCAGTGTGATGGTATTTAGAGATGTGACCTTTGGGAGGTGATGAGGTCATGAAGTTGGGAACCCTTATGAATGGAATTAGTGTCCTTACAGTCAGGCCCCAGAAAAATCCTTCTCCACTTCTGCCATGTGAGGACACAGTGAGAAGACTGCCCTCTGCACACTGGAAGAGATCTCTCACCGGAACCTGACCATGCTGGCACCCTGGTCTTGAACTTCCAGCCTCCAGAACTATGAGAAATAAATATCTGTTGTTTTAACCCACCCAGTCTATGGTACTCTGTTATAGCAGCCTGAACTAACTGAGATAGCTAGTCTGTAAACTTCTGGAGGATGGGTGGTTAGCGTCACACAGTGACAGACAGAACTAAGTAACATAAAATAGTTGCCTAATAAACGCTTGTGATTAATTTTCCTGGATCATTAGTAGGAAAAGCCAGTAAACCTTGGTGAATAATAATACCATATATGACATAATTATTTTTAAAAGCCCATCACAAGTGTAATATCGTGCAAACCTCGTGCGTCCCTCTGAGGAAGACACAGAACATCTTTTGTTACTTTGCTATAACCACAGAAAGGGCTCTCTTGTTTTCATTCCATTCTGCTGTGCTGCCCAGTAGAACTATCTGTGCTAAAATTTCCCTAGGAATAGATCTGCTTTTAACTAGGCAAACAGAGAATACTTTGATCCTATAGTTTTTAATTAGCATCATATGTAAAAGGTCAGGGCCTACTTGAAGGAGTCCTGAAGCAAAAGATCCATTGAGGTACCTTGGGCAGTGACTCTGAGCCCCAATGTCTGCTGCATAATGGAGGAGATCTTTAAGGGTCTTTTCAGATCTGCTCTTCTGTGACCTGGACACTATATTAGTTAGAATAATGCTAGCTGCGGTAACCAGTAAACCCCCAAAGTTCAGTGCCTTAACACAGTGGAAGTTTATTTATTGGTTATGCAGTGGTTCAATACTGGTGTTCCTAGTCAGTGGTAGTCATGACTAAGCTCTGCTCTGTGTATGCATTTAGGGACCGAGCCTTGTAGATGTTCCAGCGCTTTCAACTTGGTGTATCCAAGGTTGCTCTGGGTGTCAACATCCAGCAAGTGGGACGGAAAGAGCATAGCGGATTTCGCAGGTAAGGGCCAGGCCTGGAAGTGTTGCACATAACTTTAGTTTACATTTTATTAGCCAGACATGACTACTCTTAACTGCGATGGACGTTGGGAAGCGTAGTCTAGCTGGGTGCCAGGAAAAAGAGAACATGCACTTGGTGAAGTAGTTTCTGCCACAGATAAGAGTCATCATCATCATAATTAACATTTGGGGATACTTCTGTGCCAGGTTCTGTGCTATGTGTTTACATGTATTGTTTCATTTAGGTCTTGCAACACTAATGAGGTGGGCACTATTTTGAATCCTATTTTTTGGATGAGAAAACTGAGGTTCCAATCATACAACAAGTTATTCTAAAGCTGCACTTTGAACCTGGCTCTATTTGACCCCAGAGCTGGACCTCTTAACCTCTATACTTTTGTAACTGTCCTGTGAGATTGTTCTGTGTTGGAACATATCCTACTGGGTTGTAACCTAATGGAAACACAGATCATTTAGTAAAAGGCTTTCTTTAGTTCTTTGGGTGTTTATATCATGTTATAGCTGGCCAACTTCCCAGTCATATTTCAACTCTCCACAGGTCAGCCTTCAAAAAATGTCCATAGATGAAATATACTGCTTCAAGCATATTCTTATCCACAGTTTCTCTTGGAACATTGTCCATGGAGGGTATATGAAGTGTTTATGAACCCAGGAAATGATGATTGGAAATGAGGTTAGAAATCTCACAAGCTACCTCTCTGATGAGGTTTCCAGCTCCCTTTGAGTCGTATGGGACACTGATCTAACTGCACTCTGGTGGTATTGAGAAAGTTCTGCTTTGGGTCTTGGCCATCATCAGAAGGGCTAGGAAGTGAAGCATTCGAGGATGCAAGTTAGCACAGCTCTGTGGCCAAAGCTATAAAGAAGCCAGACTGCCTGAAGTCAGGAGCCTCACACACTGAAGGCACCTGGCCTTCAGGTGCCTGGTTTACCGAGGTGGAGCGTGCACCTGGAGAGAGCAGAGACCTGGTTACAGCAAAACCCCTGCTCTGTGAGTGGGGAGGGCTGTGGCAAAGTTGGATTTCACACCAGTTGACCAAAGATGGTAGCCTGACTGGGGAGATTTAGAAGCCTGGTAGGAGGTTAACCAGTGTTGGGAGGAATATATATATCAACTCAAAGATTTGGATGAAATAGTACCAGTCTCAGAAAGTTGTGAGAATTAAATGAGCTACGCATGTAAAGTTCTCAGAACAGGACCTGGTACTTAAGAAGCACTCAAAAAATATTTGCTATTATTGTTAATTTTGTATATTTCTGATCATTTCCTGAAGATAGTCTTGGGAGTAGAATGGTGGGGTTGAGGAGTATATCTGTTTTTAAGATCTTGAATGCATATTGCCAAATTGCTCGACAGAAAGGCATACTACTTTACTCTCTTACCAGTAGTGCATGGCAGTGCCTTTTGTCTGAAACTCTCTTATTACTTGTCCTTATCCATCTCTATACAGATACTTCATGGGACAAGCATCATGTCTAATTCACCATTTTATCTTTATTACTTGATGCAGTGCCTGATAGGTAACAGTTGCTTAATAAATATTTGTGAAATTAATGACCTATGTCAACTCTGGGTACTTTTATTTAAAAAATTTGGCTTATTTTAAGCAAAAGCTTTCTCTGAGTTTATTGTTTGCCTTTTAATGTTGTTTATGACATTATTTTAATTTGCATTAAGACAGAAGATATTTTCCTCATGTTTACTGGTAATTTGTATTTCTTTTTTTGTGAATTGTCCATATCATTTATTTATTTTTCCATTGGAGTGTTTGTCCTCTATTATTGATTTTAAGCATTTCCTATATATTAGAGATATTTAATCTTTTTTCATATATGGTATAAGTCTCTGACTTTGTTGTTTGTGTCTTAATTTTGTTTATGACTTTTTTTGACATGCAGAATATTTTATTATTATATGGTTAAATCTTTGCATCTTTATAGTTTTGTCTTTGGTGTTACACTTAGAATGATTTCTTTACTCCAAGATTATGCTTTCCTTTAGTTTTTATAGCTTCAGTTTTTTTGCCTTTAACTTTTTACATCATCTGGAATTCATGTTGGCTCAATTTACCCCCAAATAGGTAACGATTGTCACAGTATCTTTCTTTCCCCACGGATTTGAAATATCATCCTTATCATATACTACAATTGGTATGTACTTTAGAGGCTGTTTCTATCCTTCCTTTCTTTCCTGATCCATTGATCTACCAGTCTAGTCCTCTGCTGGTATCATGCTGTTTTAATTATTGTTGCTTTAAGAAACATTTAAGTATCTGGCAGGGCAAGTTCTTCATTACTCTTTTTTTTCAAAAATATCTTGTTTATTAAATAGATCAGCAAACATAAAAATCGTGCTATGTATGTATTTATTTTCTGAGATTTGCAATTCCCCAAAATACTTTTTCTCTTCTTTCAAAATATGCAGATATTTTTTACAGATAGTGGTTCTAGAAGGCTGACGTAACAAAAGCATATACTTCTTTGTGTGTGTGAAAACATTTCCAGCTCCTTATTTTGCAGAGTACTGTAGCATTTTACAGCTAGAAATTACCTTCAAGATCATCTAGTCCAGCTACCTTATTTCACAAATGAGGCATTCAAACTTCAGCGGTCAGGCAGTTAGTGGCAAGACTAGGGAGAGAACCAAGCAAGGGCTCCTGACTCCACGATATCAGCACAAAAGAGATGATAATGAATAATTATCCTATCATCTCATGCACTGACATCTGTGAGAACATTTAACACATACCCTTTGACACCGAATTCTCCTGAAATTCGCTTATTCTTTCCCTTCTCTTCCTCACACCCCAATTTAAAGGTCTAAACAAACCTCTTTCTACTTCTATCATTTTATAAATATAAATGTTGTATGTAGTACTTAGTATTTTACCAGAAAACTGCAATAAGATAAATTTAGACTACAGTTTGAGCATGTAATTGTAGTATGTCAGGAAACAAAGAGAGTTAAAAATACAAAGCTAAGCCTACAGAAATAAATGTTGTACAAGACACTCATTACATTATGGAAATCCAAAATAATTCGCAAAATCTCTTTCTGAAGAGTTTTGTTCGGCTTTGTAGCACAGAATCATCAAATTGAGCTGTGCTTTTGGATATGCCCAAACTGTACCTTTTAAAGTAAGTGTTAGCAGTTAAGGAGATTAGATTGCAGAGCTTTTGGAATAGATATGTAGCCTATCATATTTAGCTCACTTGGCCTAAATCACTCTGACCGACAAAGACCAAAAGTTATGTTCGCCTCAGATGTACATGTTGGCCTCTTGAGAAGTGTTTGGATTGTAACATTTACAACTCTGAGCCCAAATAGCGTGATTGTACTCCAACAACCTGCAGGCTCAGAAATAAAGATCTTTGATGGGAGTTCTTGCCAAGGAGTCAATATTGAATAGGCAGAGACCATGCAAAGTTGAGAAGTAATTATCTAGCCGGGATTTAAATTGGCGTAGGAGATTTGAAAGAGGATGGGGACCTATGACTCTATTCCTGTTTGAAAAGATCTGATACATAATTGCACATTTCAGTGTCAGCATTCAATAATGTTTTATATCTCTCACTAAAGGATCTGTTTATAATAATGCACAAGGGAGACCTTTGCCAGTCTTGGAAAAGAAATTGCCTTGGTGGAAGAAAGTCATGCACCAATGAATTCCTACTGTTGGATTATATTTTAATGTTATGCCCCTCATCCTCATCAGTAAAGAGTTGAACCCTCTTTCGGTATGTTTCATGCCAGTAGGCATAGTGGAAGCTTATGGATTTGGGGCTAGGTTCCATGGGATGGTGGACAGAAGTTAGGCAAAATGAGTTTTCGTTTCATTTCAGCCACTATGTGTCTGGGCAAATCACCATCCTCCAGCTCAAATATTACCCTTTCTGACTCATGGACATCACTGAGAACCTGATGAATATTATGGCTGCTGCAGAGAAATGTATACATATACATTACTCCCTTCCCCCACCAACACACACAAAGTTCAGAATCTCTGGTTGAGGTGATAGCCAGATCCCTTCTTATTCTATTAGGCCCTCTGCTCAAAAAGGTTTCTTTACAAAGTAAATTATAGGTAGGATGCCAGAGAAAATATGAGAGGGTGGTTTCGAGTATATGAAAGTGAACAATATCCCCTTAGTGGTTCTGTTTGTTTTTGTTTTTTTTTTTTGTGGTACGCGGGCCTCTCACTGTTGTGGCCTCTCCCACTGCAGAGCACAGGCTCTGGACGCGCAGGCCCAGCGGCCATGGCTCACGGGCCCAGCCGCTCCGTGGCATGTGGGATCCTCCCAGACCAGGGCACGAACCCATGTCCCCTGCATCGGCAGGCAGACTCTCAACCACTGCGCCACCAGGGAAGCCCAGTGGTTCTGTTTTTAATGATGGGCTTTTCCACATTGTCTGTGTGTGTATATGTACATGTGCATATGCAAAACTTGATGGAAGATGACCAATACAGTGCTTAGCAGTTACTCACCATCCTCTCATTTTGGGTAACTTTGGTAGTTGGTCTTCCCTAAGAAAGAAGGCAAATAGATGATTTTAGTCTAATTGTGAGATTTCTGCGGTCTATAACTTCTGAAATATCTTGTATTCTCAGCATTATATACATGTGAATTTCTTGATGAAAGGTAGAGTATATCTGCTGTCATGTTATATTTAGTGAGAAAGTCTCTACATCTCTTATTTCTTCATTAATTTATCCATTTTGAAATATGGTAATTAAGAGGAAATCAAGAATATACTTAGATTTTTAGGGGCTTGAGACAAGAGTGTGTTATAAACATGCTTCTAACTCTTGGTCTCCACTTACCCCCTAGTAGCCTCTGTTTCCAGCCCCCAGTTTTCTTATATAATGTCTGCTTGAAAATTTGGGTTCAAGTCCAATGTACAAATGTCAAACAGTTGGTTTGCATGATTTAAGTTGGTACTATTCTCAGAAAGCTAAAATATTATTTATTTGGTAATTATACTTCGTATTTTAGACACACACTGCAATGGTTAATATGGCTAGAATTTTCCACATATTTTTATATTGAATTTTAAATTCATAATTGTACCTGCTGTTGGCCAGTTTAAACCCAATACATGCCAGAATTAAGTTAAAAACCTGGCACTTTGGGTATGTCTAATGATCTTTGTCTCAACTGGGTTGTAGTTATGAGACTCTCATTTCCATTTACAGCCTTTTGTATAAAATAAGAGAACAAAATGCAATAAAATATTCAAACGATTGCATAAACACTGATGGCTGTATAAAGATGGTGACCCAGCTAAAAATGTAGTTGTTGGCTAGTAGTGTAGCTTGCATAAAAGTCTAATGTAAAAAAGTCAATGATCACCTTTACGTTGTAGGTAAATCTAACCTTTGGCAAAGTTAACGCTCATCGTATGTCCTGGGTAGCTCTAGGAAGCAGTTCCAATAAGCAGATCTATTCAGCTCTTTTTAAAATATATTTTTTAACATTAAAGTATTATATGCAACAAGTTTTTTTAAAAGGTCTAATAATGATAAAAGGCCTTTAATGAATAACATCAGTCCCTTGCCCCATCTCATTCTCTAGTGGCAACCTTTTAAAATCTGTAGCTATTTCTTCTGATATTTACTTCCATTTTTCAAATTACACACACACACACACACACACACACAAACACACTTTTTATTAGAGTTTAGACATTACCTACTGATTCTTCATCATGTCAAATCTGGATTTTAGCTCACATAATTACTCTTTTCTCCCTCATGCCACATATTCCCAATATATCGCATGTTTTTGTTTAAATCTATATTACACTTTTACTGTACTACGTTTATGCAAATATCATTCACCGCTGAGCCTGTTGGTGAACTAATACTACATTTACTTTCTTTTTCAACTTTTTGTTTTTCCTGAAGTTACTTATTGACTGACTTTCACGTTTTGTTGTTGTTGTTGTTGTTTGTTTTATGTTACATTTGTGCTTGGCTGAGCTAGGATGCCCTTATATGGTGCACTCACATGGCTGGCAATTGGTGCTAACTGTTGACTGTGAGCTCAGTTAGAACTTTCAACCGGAGTGCCTTTGGTTCTCCTCCATGTGACATTTCCTTTTGGCTTGAACTCTGATTGGATGGTACCTAGTTTCCAAAAAGAAGGAAGTGGTGCTGCCAGTCCTCTTAAAGCTTGTATTCAGCACTCTCAGGATGTCACTTTTGGTGTATTCCATTGGTCAAAGCCAGTTATAAGTCCAGCCTAGATTCAAGCGGAGGGAAAATAAGCTCCAACCGTTGATGTGAGGAACTGCAGGAGCACAGAGGAGTTGCTAGGAATCATCTTTGGAGACTAGCTGCCATACCTAGTTTCATCAAAGATAGAGTTTGTGTTGCTGCCCTCCATTCTTCTTATTGGTTTTGTGTGATTTTTCAAGAGGAAAAGGGGACAGCAATATTTTTACCATCTTGAAATCAGAAATCCATACAACTTAAAAAATTGTTTGCTTATTAGATATCAAGACTTTATACTTACGATTTTAAAAAATATTATCATTGTTGGGATTTGATTCCTCAGACTGCCACAGCAGATTGTTGCTCAACATTAATTAACTTTGTCCGCACAGCGCTGGCCAATGAATTAAATTAAAAGGTGGCAGGGAGTGGGAGAAGGAAGCTGATATTCAACCATTCATTTATTTATTCATTCTTCATTTGTAAAAGGATATTAAAACAGGACTCTTTATATCTCAGTTTTAGCTGAGGCCCCAAAAGGTTGAGAACAACATCTCCAATTCTACAGTGGGACCCTTTTATATAGGACTTGCAGTGGAGATTCCTAGAAACTGGTTTTGTAATCCATATCCCATCAGCAATCTTGAAGGGTTGAAGTTAAAGAAACAGGCAGAGAGAGAATTCCTTTGTAGAGAATTATTAGATTGCAGTGGCATGCTCTGTCACATCTCCACTGTGCCTCATTAGGGTGGGGAAATGGGTACCTTTCCCACACCTTATGTCAAATGAGAGGGACTTAGAAGAGATCATTCTGAGAGCTTGCTATGTGTCCCTTGAAGATTAGGAGGCACAGAGCACAGGTTTCTAATTCTTCTCTGAGAAATCTATTAAAGTCTCTGTCTGTAGACCTGAGGAAGAAGAGAAGGGGATGCGGGAGGGAGCAAAAGTAAAAGAAACAGGGGGAAAGGAGATGCATTGTTTTGCTGTTATGGATGATTTGCTTTTGTGCTATGGGCGTATGGGAAAATCAGCTTGGAGACATCTTTAAAAAAGACTTTCCAAGAGGTTATCTGGAGGGAGAGGCAAAGTGTGCCAGCAGGAGGTAGAGCTCAGAATCCCAGAGCTGAAAGTTGGAATTTTAAGAGGCCACCCAGAAGGATAGACATATAGATCAATGGAATAGAATTGAGACCCCAGACATGAGCCCATACATCTACAGTTGTCTGATTTTCAACAAGGATGTCAAGAGCATTCAATGGGGAAAGGATAGTGTTGGGACAACTGGATATCCACATACAAAAGGAGGAAGTTGGACTCTGACTTTATACCATGTACAAAAATGAACTCAAAATGGATCAAAGGCTTAAACATAAGAGCTAAAATTATAATAAAGTCCTTAAATGAAAACATAAGGGTAAATATTCATGACCTTGGATTCTAATAATAAAAATGACAACAGCTATCATTTCTTGAGCTTAGTAAAGCCCAGGCACTTTCATTTGCATTATCATATTGAATTCTCATAACCACCTTGGGAGATAGGGAGTATTATTGTTTCCATTTTACAGACTGAGAGTCAGAGAAGTTAAGTGACTTGCCCAAGGTCATACAGCTAGTAAGTGGTAGGGCCAGGATTCAAATGCTGTTCTACTTGACTCAACAGCTCAGTTAGGCACAGTACTACACAGCCACCTTGAAGTCTTCAGTTGCAGACCTGGATTTCTTACTGGGGGAAGTCAGTCTGGACCCCTGAGGCCATTATTGCTGACTACCAGTGGATGAGCCCACCCCATTCACTGCAATTCAGCCCCATGCCTTGCTCTCTCATCTCCTACTTTTGTACCATCTGCAGCTGGCCTAGGTCTTCCCATTTTTGCAGGAGTGGAACATCTGGTTAACCCTTTCCTTCTGTAGGGGATCTCAGGGGAGGGTATGAGTGAGTCAGGGGCTGCTTCTGGAGAGGTCTGGCAATGCTTTTACTCTTCATTAAATGTTTATGTGCATTATATACTTTATTATATGCAATCGGGTTTCTTATATGGTACTCCAGTGCATAAATGACTCCCTAGACACATTTGTGAGTTTTCATTGTTATAATATAAAGGCCAGCCAAGTTACAAGGCAGACATGTTTTAAACTTTCATTTATTCCTGGTACAGTAACCAAATCCAGGGGAGATCTGGCTTTACACCCTCCACAGGATTGCTTGCTGGACAGCATCAGTATTTCTATTGGTCAGAACGTTTCAGTTTTGAATCTGAGTAGTCAGGAAGATGGGAAAGGCCATGAGTAGAATATTACCCCCATTTTCAGTTTATTTTAGAGTAACTTGTACCCTGTTGTTCTATGGGCTAGTTTATATAACATAAATGTAGATCTTAGGAAGGCTAATATCTTTATATTGAGAAGATGATGAAGCCATGGGTATTAAGAAATATGACTTCATACATTCACTCATTCATTCATTTTTTTAAACTGACTTTTACTGAGCATTTACTGTGTTCTCAGCAGAGTGCTAGGCACTAAATGTGTAGATATGAATATAAGACATGGTGTTCATCTTCAAAGAACCCACCCTCTAGTGGGGCAACATGTGAATTTACAGTTTCAGTGTAGTGTGATAACTGCTATGAAAGAGATATGCCCAGAGTATTAGGAGAAAACAGATTAGAGAGTGGTGCATGAAGGAAAAATGGCTGATAAATAATAGCCATTCATGAAAGCCAACACTTTTCTTCACAGAAAAGTATTTGCTTCAGAGAAGTAGGTGTTTAGCTGGCTGCAATAGAGATGGCCCCCTGGACAACCTGGGAACCCATGTATTAGAGATGGTGGATTGCTGAGGGCCTGGCACTCTGCATGGAGAAGGGCTGATCTGCCTACTCTTCAGGTGCCCAGTACTGTTACATGAGCAAGAAAGAAACTTCTATGAGGTCTGAGCAATTATACATTTCAGAGTTTACATATTACAGCAGTTATCCCATCCTCATCAATATAGTTATGAGGTCATGTCAGCTTTCATAATATCTTGATTCTGGCTCTTCCTCTCCATCAACTCTGCCACCATTAAGGTCCTCATTGTGGCCCTCCTGGACTACAGCAACAACCTTCTAACTGCTTTTTCTCCCTTGCCTTCAGCTCACCTTGCTGACTAACTGGAAGACTATTATGTTTTACCCAACATGTTTCAGAGAAACAATGCTTTAGGCCAGAGAACTAATACTAAAGAAAGGACTGCTTCAGTGGTAGGCACGCCTCAGATGCTCATCATGTGCAGGCAGCCTTCTCCTCTGCCCCTGTTCAAGGCAGTTTATAAAATAGCCCATGAGCTGGAACTCAACCAGAAGTGCTTAGCTTTTCTCTAATTTAGGGACCCAGAGAGACGTCGTATAACATTTGCTGTTGGACACTAGAGAAGCGAGTTTGAGAGTATGAATGGTTCAGGCAAATCCATTCCTATTACCAGAAGGAGAACTCAAGGTACATGGGCTCCTGATTTGGTGGGAGAGTCAGGGTAAGTGATATTTTCATTCCAGCTCAACTGCTTACTAGCTGTTGTGACATTGGACAAGTTACCTGACCTCCCTCTGACTTCAGTTTTTTCAGCTGTAATATAGGAATAAAAACAAATTAATAAAAATTAAATTCAAAGACAAAATTAAAAATGAAAATTATAGAAACCTCAGAGAGTTGTGAGGATTACATGAGGTGATGCATGTAAAGCAATTGGAATAGTGGCTGGCACATAGTAAGTGCTTAAATATTTTTACAATTATTGCTTTTAATATTGTATAAAAAGAGTAGTTCTGTTATAGTGATTATCCCTCTGATTTAAAAAATTATTTCCATATTGAATAGAAGTTTCTAATAGTGTTTTAGAAAAATAAAGTTACCAAGTAGCCAAAGACTTCCATGGAGGGTACAGATTCTTCCTGGCTTGGAAATACAGCTTGCTCTGTTGCTGAAATGTATTTAAATCTATATCCCAATGACTTTCAGTTATTTCAGGTTCTTCCTCAGAGTTTGATCATGTTTAGAAATGCAGTGTAGTTGTGTCACTTTCTTTGCAAGTTGAGGAACAAACACAAGCAAAAATGGAGAACAATTTTTAGGGAAAGCTCTTGAAGGCCATTTAGCTAAAGCTGTGACCAAAAGGAATATTGAAGTTTCTGGAGCTGTTTCAGGGTCAATACAAAATGTTGTGTTTTGAGTCAGGTTCTCTCAGGGGACTCCTACCCTTGTATTTCTTGTCCTCTAAAGCATCTTCATCACCTGCGCTTTCTGTTACAAAGAAGTGACTTGTGGTTTCTTATGTGCCACTTAGATCTGAAAGGGAAGATTTCAGATTCTCCTATCTCACCTTTTCCAACAAGACAAGGGCAGATGGGCAAGGGCACAGAGCATAAGCTTCATTCCCCTCTGGATCTGGTTAAGGAAGATTGGAAATAGCCGCTGTTTCATCGTTAAGTTTCCTACCTATTTTGAATTGAGGGTAAATAGATGCTGAGGCAAGTTTAGATAAAGACAGTAACCACCAAATCTTCAAAATATGAATATACAACTAGCTCCAAAGAAAGACTAGCATAGTCCAACTAGCACTCCATAACACAAAGCCTTAGAACAGAAGTCAGAAAACTTTTCCTGTAAAGGGCTAGATAAGTATTTTAAGTTTTGTGGGCCATATTATCTCTGTCATGAATACTTAATTTCACTATTGTACTGGGACAGCCATAGGCTATACATAAACAAATAGGCAAAGTTGTGTTGCAGTAAAACTTTATTTACAAAAACAGGCAGTGGGCAGGATTTGGTCCAAGGGCTGTAGTTTGCTGACCTCCTATTTAGAGATTGATAAAACTCTAGGCTATGACAAGGAAGTGAACCTGGGACAGAACTTAGACTCCTTCTGATCCCAAGGGTGATAGGTGAGGAACACTAGCATGACCCTTCACTGAAATCTGTAGGGAGATGAAGACACAGTAAGAACAGAGTCTATGGGTCCCTATCCCTTAGAAACTCTAAAGAGATGGGGTGGGGTGAGAGGAGGGGCATTCTTGCTAATCCACGATGATTTATACTTTGGTAGGTCATCAAAACGGTTCAACTCAAGGTGAGATAATGGAGCTACCATGACCTATTGACCTTGTTATGTCATCAAAAGAAACAACTTTTGGGCTTCCCTGGTGGCGCAGTGGTTGAGAGTCCGCCTGCCGATGCAGGGGGGACCTTAACTGTTTTGCTTCAGACCGATAGAGTTAACATATATAGAGGGCTTTAAATTTGTGTTTGCCATATAGGCGCTGAATAAACTAGTCACTGACATTCTCAGCATCTATCATATATATACATTAAAAAAAAAAAAAAAAAAAAAAAAAAAAAGAAACAACTTTTGACCAGAAAATGGTGGATTTCTTCCTAGTGATTTGCACATTACCCAGAAGCCTCTAGGTTATTGCAGTTATTAATAAAATTCCAAATATGTCAATAACAATTTGCCAACACCATAGTGTGTGTGTGTGTGTGTGTGTTTTAAGCAAGCACTTTGGCTAATTCCTCTCTTTATTCCCTTGGGACAGAATCATAGATTTGTCAAAGGGAATGGGCTGGTGGGCAGCCCTTCGGCAAGTTTTGCCTGAACTTTTCCATTGTTGGTGTGCATGCATGTGCACAAAGGAGAATATGATCCAGGGAAAGCAGCTCACACCAAGATTGGGAATGACTGAAAAGGCATTTGATGTCTCATGTATTTAGAAGAAATTCAAAATACAAACCTTTGCTCATAGTTGCAGTGAGGAGAGGGGTCATCATTAGCTTAACAATGTAATACACTGAGTCTTGTCTACTTTCTAGAGGGGGAAAAAACAAAACGTATTTAACAGAGGCAGACCTTTATTTAATTAGCTCTGAGGTAAAGATTTCTTGTCTTTTGCAGCTACACAGCTTTAAGAGAGTTCCTGGTACCTGAAGTCCAGCTCCTACTGGGACTAATTCCATCCAGGCAACTCCAAGTATGTTCATTAGGCGCTGATTAGGTTTCACACAGGTGGGGAAAGTTAGGGGCACAGATAGAGAGGCGGTGCTGATTGTGTTAAGCATAAAACACCATCTGTTTCCCCCGTAAGAAAAGCAACTGCATCCATGCTTCTTGAGGGATACCAGGCCACTGTTGAAGCTGTTGCTCCCTCTACTTGCTTTCATTCTCCAGCTACATTTACAGGTCTCAAAACAAGTTGGTAAGAATTAAGAAAACACAAAATATCTGAAGGCTGTTGAAAAAGATGCTAAGTTCTTAACCATCACTTTCGGTCTTGCTGATCAGAGTGAATGGGAATTTTTTTCCCCTAATGCAAGCATTGTACTTGGCATGAAAATAGAGTACTACGTTGATTCCTTTTCAAGTGTAAGGAGGTTTTTTTCCCCAAGGCAAACAGCCTTCCCAGTTAGCCAGCTCTTCAAGGCACTTTAATATTGTTTTGTTTGGGACCAAAGAATGCAAATGAGCTGACATGCAGATTCCCCTTTTCTAAGAAAATAAACAGCCTGGAGACGCCTGGGGGAGGGGGGGGCAGCAGTTGATGGAGTGAGCTGATGGGCACTTGAGTTCACCTGATAAGGGGTCCCTGCTACTTTGTTGCTTGCCCACACAGAGCCAGGGGCTCACAATGCTGCGCTCATTCCCTCCAGCTTCCCAGAGCAAACCACCGCACCACCTGGCCTTTCCCCATTCACCATTTCTCTTAACTGCTGAAGAAAACTTTCCTGCCCAGCAGGTGGTATGGGGGGGGCCCATAGTGTGGTGCAAAGCTTGTCCCCACTTCTGCTCTTCAATTCATGACCTCACTGGCAAAGGGTCCCATCTTTATTATTGTAAGAGCTCAGCAAAGCCAGCTGGAAACCAATCAGCGTGACTCCCGCCCCAACCCCAGGCAAATGAGGGGAGCAGGCAGCCTGGCCCTAGCGTCGTGGCCAGCAAGCCATTCTGGGGCTCCCCCGGTAAACTTCAGTTCTGTGGGTGCAGTGTGGGGTGTGCAGCCCGTGGCTGGAATCGGGGGGAGAGAGGAGAGCCTTGCTGATGCCTGCTCCCATTGGATTCTCTGGGGCAGCTTTGTTGTACTTCTGGGGGAGTAAGCCCCCAGCATGCTCTGAGGGCAGCTGCAGTGGGGGAAGGGATGCCTGTCACCACTCTTAGAAACAAAGGGCTGAGACTTCTTCACCATGGAGTCTGATGCTGGATAACTAAACCTCCCAGCCTCCTTTCTGCAGCACAGCGGTCCTGGCTACTTCTTATGGTGGTCACTTTATATACATATGTAGGGCATGGCTTCAGCAGGGATACTTCCCAAATTGGAAATCAGTTTTCCAATAATGTGACCCCTCAGTCTGCTCTTTGCCAATGATTAGTAATGTTATTCCTAACCTGGCACTCAAGGCCCTCCACCATCCAACACTCACTCGCTACACCTCTTACCTGATCTCTGAGGGATCCAGGTTTAGTTCTCTAACCCTTCTGAGCATACCTCCACCCTCGCGTCTGAACATATGCCATTTCTTCTGACTGGAATGCCCACATTCTATTCTTCCTTCCATTAAGTTCCAACTTATTCCTCAAAGGGCATTTAAGCCTTCTCCAAGTCTGTCAGACTATTTAGACCTCTTCCTCCTCTGAACACCTCTGGCATTGTCTGTTTGCCTTTGGGGCACTTAGCATATGCCTGCTGGGATTCTTTTTTTTTTTTTTTTTGGTAACATTTTAATTATTAATTAATTAATTTTAACATCTTTTTTGGAGTATAACTGCTTTACAATGGTGTGTCAATTTCTGCTGTATAACAAAGTGAATTAGCTATACATATACATATATCCCCTCCCTCTTGCGTCTCCCTCCCACCCTCCCTCTCTCACCCCTCTAGGTGGTCACAAAGCACCCAGCTGATCTCCCTGTGCTATGTGGCTGCTTCCCACTAGTTGTTTTACGTTTGGTAGTGTATATATGTCCATGCCACTCTCTCACTTTGTCTCAACTTACCCTTCCCCCTCCCCGTGTCCTCAAGTCCATTCTCTATATCTGTGGTCCTGCCCATAGGTTCTTCAGAACCATTTTTTCCCTAGATTCCATACATATGTGTTAGCATACAGTATTTGTTTTTCTCTTTCTGACTTACTTCACTCTGTATGACAGACTCTAGGTCCATCCCCCTCACTACAGATAAGTCAATTTCATTGCTTTTTATGGCTGAGTAATATTCCATTGTATGTATGTGCCACATCTTTTCTTTTTAACATCTTTATTGGAGTATAATTGCTTTACAATGGTGTGTTAGTTTCTGCTTTATAACAAAGTGAATCAGCTATACATATACATATATCTCCATATCCCCTCCCTCTTGCATCTCCCTCCCACCCTCCCTATCCCATCCTTCTAGGTGGACACAAAGCTCTGAGCTGATCTCCCTGTGGTATGCAGCTGCTTTCCACTAGCTATTTTACATTTTGTAGTGTATATATGTCAATGCCACTCTCTCACTTCGCCTGCTGGGATACTTAATGTGTGTCTCTCATGATTTTATTTTGCCTCTACCAATAGACTGTCACCTTTCTGGAGGCAGAGGCTTTTTCTTATCTCCCTTATAGAACTTAGCACAGTGCTAGGAAAATAGTAGGGACCCAGTAAATATCAATTCATTTGGCCACTTGTAGATTCACAACCCTTGATAGCATGGGTTAATGTTTCTTTTTCCTATATTGGGCCTTTTCCCTACCATAAAAAGGGACGAGATGGGAAGAGAAACTAAGGTTTGTGTGTGTGCAATGTATGGCTCACACACATACATACCTACCTCATTTATTCCTTTTGGTAATTTCATGAGGGTCGTTATCCCCATTGTATAGATAAAGAAAACTGAAGCTCAGAGAGAGAAATGATTTGCCTAGGTTTACACAGCTAGGAAGTTGCAGTGCTGTATTTGAATCCAGGTTGGTCTGATGCCAAAGCCAATGTTTTTTCTTCTATTATACCGACTCTCGTGTGCCAGGGCCCAGGTGGGTGATGGGGGTAGGAAAGAATAGATTTTATTTTTGATTATTCTTCAAATATGATTCAACAAGCATTTGCTGTTTAGTAAAGCATTTGGTACACACTGTATTGGATACTAGGAGGGATACAGAGAAGAATAAAATCCCTGACTTCTCAGAGCTCAGCATCTCACAGAGGAAAAAATACCTATTGAATCAAGTTCTTATAAAAAGCTAGCTCTGAAATAGAGCTGTAGGTTAATGAGGACATGAGAGAAGGATAGATTTTGACTGAAATTGTTGAGGAAGTCATGTTGGAAAAGGTATAATTTTAGTTGTGTTTTAATGGAAATGTCAGATTTTTACAAGTAAACAGAGAGAGAAAGAACTTTCCAGATTAGGGGAAAGTTGGAGCAAAGAAACTAAGTTTGGAAGGGCCCTAGATGAATGTTCAGGTAAGGATTCGCTCCGGAGCCCAGCACCATCAGCTGAGTAGTGTTGCGGTCACAAAATCCTGGTTGGAGAGATGCTGTCTTGTTCTCTTGTCCTACGTCTAGGGCACAATCCATCTATAAATAAATAAGATTCTTGGTCTCAGTGATGATAGTACCTGAAGTCTTAAACTCAAGCAGTGAAGAGCCCATCACAGTGGCCTATGAACCTCTCCTCTGACTCAATGAATTGTTGCAGGGTCATGATTTCATAGACACTGTATATCCATATTTTTTTCTTCTTGATTGCCATATTGAATGATTATAGAAGGGAAATTCCTAATTAGAAGTAATTCAACAAGGCACATTAAAATTCCACAATCCATTTCCTTTAAAGTTGATGGGAAAGTTTCTTTGGGGAAAAATAGGTGAGTGCACGATTTTTAAATCATAGTAATTCTAACCATGAACAGAGGCCCCTGAGCAAAAGTCAACATTATGGACTGAATGTTTGTGTCTCTGCAAAATTTGTATACTGAAATCCTAACCCCCCAATGCGATGGTATTAGGAGGTAGGGCCTTTGGGAGGTGATTAGATCATAAGAATGGAGCCCTCATGAATGGGATAAGTGCCCTTATAAAAGAGACCCCAGAGAGCTGTCTTCCCACCTACACCATGTGAGGACACAGCAAGACAGACATCTGTGAACCAGGAAGCAGGTTCTCACCAGATGCTGAATCTGCCAGCGCCTTGATCTTGGACTTCCCAGCCTCCAGTACTGTGAGAAATAAACTTCTGTTGTTTAAGCCACCCCATTTATGGTATTCTGTTACAGCAGTCTGAACTAAGACAGTCAACATGAGGGGGGGGGAAAGATCTTGTTTGTCTAGGTTAAGAAATTCTGATTGTTCTCTTAACTGCCTCTCTAGAGGCAATACGGTGTTCTAGAAAGAACATAGGCTTTGGAATCAGACAGACATGTTTTTAAATCCCAGCTCTGCAACTTAGTAGCTACATGATCAAATTACTTTACCTCTCTGATCTGCATTTCCTTCATCTGTAAAATAAGGATGATTAAGAGCCTCCTTGTTAGGCTGTTGTGAAGATTAAAACAGATAACGCATATACAAGTACCTGGCTCAGTGCATGGCATACAGTAAGGCCTTGATATATAATACTATTATTTTGATTATATTTTAGTAAAATTTTTCTGCTTCCAACACAGTTGCCCCCCCCCCCCCATTTTGATTATAGTCCACATGAAGGGTAGGGACCATGCTTGCTTTGTCTAGCACCTCATAGCATTACTATTGTAGGTACTCAGTAAATATTTGTTGAATGAATGGATGGAAAGAACAGCATCTAGTTAAGTGCATAATACCTAGCTGACACTTAGTAATTATTTGTTAAACTGACTTGCAACCAGCCCAACTGCATAATGGACAGAGAAACAGAAAGACCAGAAAGCCCAAGAATCCTTAAGATTCTATCAGCCATCATTTTCTCACCAATCTTTGTAAATGGAAAGTTATGAGTTTCCCCTCTCTACCTTTTAGTGACCTGGTCTATCATCCTCTCCAAAATGGAAGTTAAACAGAAGGGTCAAAAGCCAACTCCTCAACGGAGAATAAAAACTGACCAGTCACAAGCGTTTCCCTTTTTAAGGCAATTGCTTGCTGCTAACCTCTTGAAAGGAGCATCTGCTGGGAGGTTGAGAGACTGAGGTGCTCATTGCTTGCACTAAGCTTGAAATATAGCTTTGGTCACATCCTGAGAGGCCTGAAATCTGCTTGGGATCCAACAGAGAGGAAAGGATAGTGTTTAATTCATTTTGGATGAAAATATAAATCTCTACTTTAGAATTGCTCTTTCTTTTCATTTGGCCCTTCTACAGTTTGAAACCAAATCTTCAACAGTTGCTTTATGTTCACTCTCAGCCAGTATTTATATAAAAATGTCAGCCTTCCATAAGACTTAGATTTCTATCTTCATTAAGCACATATTTACTGAGCACCCTGCCAGGCCCTGGGACTCTTCTAGGGACTCACACAAGTTTGCTTAATCAATCCCAAGAAAGTCTTTATTTGGCTAAATGGCATCACAATCTTTGCATGCTAAATTTGATTCCAAGATTTTTAGAGATGCTTTCATCTTGTTATGTCAGAGTGGGCAGCTGCCTCCATGGCTGCATTGGCAGGACAAGGAAAATAAGTCTAACCTAAAATATCACTTTATTCATTCCCAGGCTAAAAATCTCTATCCTTAGTGTCACCAACAAAGTCAGTAGCAAAGGAGGGAGCATTATCACTTTTGTAGAGGGCCCCAGGTGACAAAAAATAAGTTTCATCATTTCTGTTAACATGGTGGCCCAGGTTCCCTGGTCTACTGTGGTACATAGAAGCTTGGCCTCTGAAGGGTTTCTGTGGGGGGCAAGAATGGCTAACGCCACCTGAGGCGGGTGGGCGCTAGAGGGGTAGAATACTTAACTGAGCAACTGTGAAATCAGAGGGAATGGAAAAGATGCCTGAGGGTGGAGCCAGAGATACGTACATGCTTCCACATGATCCTGTGAATGACCCTCTCTTGCAGGAAGTCAAAATGTAGTCTGAGTAACTTCAGGTTCAAATTCAATGAAACCCATACTTCAGGACCACTGCCTGCTCTTTTGTTCGAATTGAATGTTATTTTCTTTGTTTGTTTGCTTGTTTGTCTGTGACGTAAGTACATTAGTGGTGCTCTCTTTACAAAGATCATCAGCATTATCCCCTAAACTTAAGTTCAGAGGTCAGGGTATCCTTTGTCCACAATAAAAACTCTGCCAAAGGTCTTCTCATATCTGGAAGAACTTCTCTCTCAGAGTTCTAGGGAGGGCATTTTCCTTCCTCTGAGATTCATTTGAACAAAACTGAGAAGTTGACAATGAGCATGAATTGTCCTCCATTACCCATATGTCCACCTTATCCCATCTTGAATGCCACAGCTCTAAGTGTGTAAAGGGGTCAGGGTACAGTGTGATGAGAAGGAGAGAGAGAATTGGAGAGAAAGCCAGAACAGAGGGAGTGGGAGATAGAGGGGGAGGGGGAGAGGGAACCAAGGGAATGACGAGAGCTTTAAAGCTGTATTTTGTTATATGCCAGGGGTTGTTAAAGGTCCAGATGATGTAGCAGTAAACAAAACAGAACAGACATAACCCTTGCTCTCATGGAGTTTACAGTCCAGTGAGGGACGACAGACAATAAGCAAGATTGCTTGATTGAAAGATTGAAAAACATAGTGTTAAGTGTAATGGAGAAAAGTAAATTAGGCAAGAAGAATAACAAGCGTGAGACAGGGACTTGATCAACAAAGAAGGCCTCACTGAGAAGGTGACATTTGGGACACTTTCTCAGCTATTTCCTAACGCACAGTTCTTGGTCAGGGTGAATGCTGTCCACCATAAATGCTGTGGTGGCAGGAAATTGCAGGATATGAGGCAATGAGGCATGGTTCCAATGGAAACAGCAGCTCCTCCAGTGGTAAGTGTTCTTAGAGGTCATCTCCTCCAGCCCTTGTATTTGAATATGGTGGTAAATGACTTGCCCAAGCACATAGGCAAGTGAGGAGCAAAGTTAAGAAAATAAATCACTTTTCTGATTCCTAATCCAGTGTCCTTTTCATGTTACCTAGGGGTAATAGGATGCAGGTATTTCATCTTACCCCCTTCAGAAATAGAAAATGTGGATATTACTCCCTAACTCAGTTATTCTCAGCCTTAAATACATATGAGAATCTCCTGGGAAGCTTGTTACAAATGAAGATACAAGGGCCAACTCCAGAGGATTCTGACACAAGATGTTTCATCGATCTCACTTTGAGAACCCCATCTAGACCCTCGAGTAGAGAAGAAGACCCTTTTATCAGAGTTTTGTCTTCAGTCATTTTCATATCTCAGTTTCTCACTAAGGATAATTTTAAGTCACTGCATTTGTCCAGCAAGTCTTATCAGACTTTCTTGATATTAGTAACCATTCTTCTCACCTGCATTCTCTTAGAATCTTCTGTTATGTTCATGAGTCATGTGAGCATTTGGATTAGAAATATCTACAGAACAGGTACTGTGAAAAAATATAGTGGATGTGAAGTTGAAAGATAGATTTGAAGGCAGATGATAGAGGAGCTTTAATGTCAGGCCAAGGAACTCAGGATTAAATCTATTGAACAGGCAGCCTTTGTGACTCTTCAAGAGAGACGTAATGTTATCAGATTTGTTTTATCAGAGAAATAAGTCAGGCAAGACTGTGTAGGATAGGTGGTGCTGGGCAACTAGTGGCAGTAGGATAATTTTAGGAGGTAAATTCAAGATTGCAGGCAAGAGTAGAAATGAGCTATGCCTTATGAGGATGAACATGGGCAGTGCAAGCTATTGGAGGGGTTAGAATCCACAGTACTTGATGACTGATTGGCTGTGCATCGTAAGAAAAGATAAAGGAGTCAAAATGACTTGAAACCTTCTAGGCTTGCAGTGCCTTGATCAGAGATAGGAACCACTGTGTGAAGAGCAAATTTGTTACAGGACGAGGTAATGGCTTCAGTTTGTGCCATGTTAATCTTGACATGTCGGTATGATAAACATGTGGAGGTATCTGGTCAAGAGAGGGGTTAGGTTTTGCGATCTGGATGTGGCAGTGATTATTCAACAAAATCTACTGAGCACTTACTGTGTTCCAGACACTATTCCAGGTGCTTGGTGTACATCAGTGAACAAACAGAAAAAAATCCCCTTCTTTAATGTAGCTGACATTCTAGCAGGGATGAGGTGTTGGGGGACATTAATAAACATAATTAAATTATCTCATAAGTCAGAACATGATAAGTGCTATGGAGAAAATAATTGAGATCAAGGGAATGCCTGTGACAGCCCAGGAAGAGAGGGATACAAGGGGAGAGCTCAGAGTGAGAAGCAAAGAAGGCTAAGGGCAGACCCTTTGGGACATTAACATTAAGAGTTTGATGGAGAAACAGAAGTGATTAATCAGCAGAGGAGGTTAAAAGTGAAATAGGAAGACTGAGAGGAGTATAAGGGAATATAAGGGAGGAAAATGTTTCTATCGGAGGGTGAGTATCAAGTGGTAAATTATGCCAATGCATCAAAGACAGAGACGAGGCCATTGAGATTGGAAACTATGAAGCCATCAGTGGAGTGGCAGAAGCCAACTCATAGGTGTGGCATTTACTTTATAATATGATAGGTGCTTGTAGGAGATTAAAGAAAGAATCAATGATAAAAAGGTAGAGATGATGAATGAAGGCAACTTCATTTAAAGTTTATAAAATAAAAGGTAGAATTGGAATTGTATCTCTAGTTAGGAAGAAACAAAGTTATGGAGCATATTTTTGGTTGGGGGAGGTTAGTAAGGAAGACTTGAGAGAGTCTGCTGGCTGAGAGGAAGGACCCAATGGGAAGGGAGAGTGTGGTAATTTAAAAGAATGGGAAATTAACACATCAAAGTAGAATCAAAAGCATAAGAGGGATTTGTTTTTTTAAGCTGATAAAATTGTTGGGGTTAACTTTGGAAGAAAAAGCAATACATAACAGGAGACAGGGAAAAGAGAGGTTGGGTAAAGATATGGGAAGATTGTGCTGGGAAGGAATGGGAGCTGAATACATTTATATTTTGTAACTTGACGCTTGAGAAGCATGAAAAGGGTACGAAAAAAACAATTGTGAGGGAACAAAGAAGAGGATTGGGCAGCAGGGTGCTGGGTCCAACTGGGGTTGTATATATCAGTGTGTAATGGGGCTACTCAGCATGAGGAGTTGCATGTGTGTGTTCACTAGATCTTTATAGACGGGGAGGATTAAAACAATAGGTAGGAGTACACCCAGGATTGAGTTTAGCGTGTAGTTTCAGAAGATCAAATTAGGGATAGTTTGTTCTTGAATTTGGAGTAGAAATGGTTGATCCTGGTTTCCAGAATGGGTAGAAATGGAGGTGAAAGCTAGTGGTATTAGGAAAATAGAATAGGGAAGTTTCCAAGGAGTGGAAAGTCCTATGAGGTGGTAGGGTATGTTTAGTGAGAGCAGAGCAGAAGTCTCCTGTCGGAGGCTGAGGTAATAGGGAGAAATTTTAAGATTTCAGATTTCAGCGTTACAGCCATTTCAGGTGATAACAAGGTCATGGTGTGGCCACTGACTTGATTGCTAAAAGTGAAAGAAGATGAAGGTCAGTGGAACAAAGGAGGTCAAGGCCAGTGTCATGAGTAAGTCATCCACGGGAAGATTGAAGGTGTTCAAGAAGAGGGCATACATGGAAAGGAGATGGTAATCTGGATTCCAAAACGTTCAGTGAATGCAGCGGAGTGCTTGAGATCTAGAGATGACTGTGAAGAGTATTGATCAGTCAGATGATGACGACTTCAAAAAAGGAGGAGTTATTGATGAAACGAAGTCTAGAAAATACAGTGAGGATTCTGGAAACTCCTGCCGGTCTTCTTTACCCCAGGATATATGGAGTGTGGATGAAAGAAGAAACTCTAGAGCTTTGCTAATTCACGTGTGGCGTTTGGACCAGCAGCATCCAGAATCACCTGGGAGCTCGTTAGTTATGTAGAATCTCCAGTCCTACCCCTGATCTACTGAATCAGAATCCGTGTTTTATCTAGCTCTTCATGTGATTCATATACATATTAAAATTCAGGAAGCACTGAAGGAAGTGTCATTATCAGAGGAAAGCTAAAGTTTAGTGGAGTAAAAGAAACTTTTCAAAAGATTTATTAACAAGGCCTAGGGGTAGGTGTAGTTGACCTAACTGGAGAACTAACCAGTTATAATTGGAACTAAGATGTGAACTTAAACTGCTAAGAGTTTCCACCACAGGTGGGGTGGACCCAGGCAGATTATCTTTGTCCTGGGTTAGCTTCAGGTGGTGGAGGGAACTGGGCTGGCTGTGGCTGCTCAGGCAATTGGTGAACATTCCTAGAACCTTTAGCGCTCATTGTACGAAGCTGGGGTTGTGCCTGAGGTCTGGTGGAGTTGTTTATAATAATGAGGCTCCTTGCTATGGAACGGAATCGATATTGAAAGGCAATGTGAGCATTTCTTGTTAGTTGAAGGACTAGATTAATTCCTTAATGAAGTGATCTGTTTTGAGACCATAGGACACAAGTGTGCAATGATAGTGCCAGCCAAGTTCTTTACAGAATTTTTGCCCCGGCAATTTTGAGATGAGCCTGGGAAAAAGTTGAAGATGTCAACAAATGCCAGAGGACAAAGGTACCTTCAGCTAAAAACTTTAACATTAGAGTTGCCTTTACCTTTTCAAAGCTTTGTGTACTGCTTTTTATCTTTCTGTATTTACTTTACTAGCCTCATCATTTCCCCTTCCAAATAAGAGGTGAATATTAATCTAGGCAATATTGATTAAAATACCCTAAAAACGTAAAGCCTTAAAAGTTAAACATATACTGGCTGAACATATGTGCATGTAATAGTATCAATATTGAAAGCCCCTGCTGTGAGAAGCCATTGCAAAGCATTTTTAGCAGACTTACTTCTGGGATCACTAATGATTAATTAGTGTGTATCATAATGTAAAGCAAATGTCACCCTAGCTACCTGGGGTTGCTGTCATTTGAGAGTGGAGTGATTTCCTGTTCATTACGAACAGTAAAATGAAAACTGCCTGCCATCTTGTGGAAGATGGTGGGTATCTCACAGCCAGAGAAAAAAAAAGCAAGTAAGTCTTCTAGACTCTTGCATGTTCTCTTGGGTGTTTTCATGGATGCATTGTTTCCTGTAGAGAAGTATAGTAAGGATTAAAATGGAAATGATCACATCTCAATTAAAAATTGCACAATTACATTTCCTTTCTCATCACATATTTTGAAACCATGGCATTTAGCCTGAACAGAAAACTGATAGTGTCTCTCTACCGGGTGGTTGCTTCTTGAAGAATTGTGAGTTGGCTCGACGTGTTCAGTTTATTGGCTAGCCGCAAGAGAAATTACAGCTGAATGAGTATTTCAGATCACTAGCTCAGAAGCAGAGTACAGACTATGAAAGAGTGAACTGAATGCCAAGCCAGCAGTTCATGGATTTTTCGATTGAAGCAGAATTCTTGGAGCACTCAGGAATATAACCTGCTCCTCAGGGACCGTCACACAGTTCTGCCCAGGGCAGCCCTCAGCTCAGCTGATTACTGTAACTCGCTCAATCCCAGGAAAATGTGTGTCCTGGGGAACAAATAGTTATTCCCTAACTCCAGAAAATAATTGAATCAGTAAAGGGCTGCTTGGAGGAGACAGGTGGGTAGAGCAGTGGGAGGAATTGGTGTTTGGAAGGAGCAGCAAAATAAGGCTGTCCACAAGTTCCTTAACAGGTGGCTTTGGTCATTTTGAGGTGGGATGGGTGTTAAGTGGCTCTTTCATTAAACTGACTGGTCAATTTAGTCAAAGTGGTCAATTTGGTAAACCTCTATAGATCCAGTCAGAGTCTTTTTCATGGGCACTTTGGCAACCTGGATTCAATCCAGTCTTATATGTCCAGTTCTTAGTCCTTAGTAGTGCATTTTATCTACCTATCTATATCAATCTGTCATCTGTTGACTTTAAATATCAAATTGGACTTCTGGTTTTCAAGTACATATATGTATTCCTGACTTTCTTATGGTAATGTAGGAGCTGATCTTAGTGATACCAAATTTTATTTTTAAAACATGGAAGGAGATGACATATTAAAAATAATACATATCTGTTGATGCATAACTTAGGACATTTTTGGCAAGAAGTTTAAATTATTTTTGCTACTTTGCAACCTGTATTTTAATTGAAGGACATCCATGCAAGCATTCTACAACAAATTATAGAGTCATCAAAAATAATAGAATGCTCTCAAACATTTATTATTAAGGAACCAGGTTTATATATGAGCATGTGGTTAAAACTTGTATTTCTCCAATGGTTGGACATTTGGAAGGGTAACTCTACAATTTGCTACATACTACAATTTCATATAGCACCTAGTTACTGAGTAAACAATTGTGAAAGTGTTCAGTTAGTTTTGAATCACCCTGTATTGTCACAGTTGCACCATCAAAATTGAAAGGAATAAAAAACACTACATTCAATCAGAAAATATATCATTTGGTGACCTTTCTTCTTACTTTTAATCCAATTTCTTTACTTCTTAGAATTTCAAAATGTGCCTCCCTCCTTATAAATTCTGATTTGAGCATTTTTATACCTATAAGTTAACTAGAAATAGGAACTATATCTCCCAGGAACCTCAGTAGCATTTTGACACACTAATAGCCCGTGGTAAAGAAAACAGTTCAAGTATCTTGTAGTGGTGTCATTCTCTCGTTGGATGTGTGTCACAAAAGTACATTTTTTGATAGAAAGCATGAAACCTGATTTGTAGATTGAAACCAAACTAATGGGGAAAAATTCTCATTTTCAATTATGCTCTTGACAAGGTATGAGTTTTAAATATACACTCTTAAAATATGAATGAAGCTATGTATTTTACCTATAAGAATAAATGTCAACCATGAGCATTTCAATTTTCAAAGGTACTTAGAATTTAGTAAAGAGCTGGAATTTTGGAAACCAAAATAAGAATTCATGTTTTCCAGCTGAGATAAAGCTTTTCTGATGAGTGGCATATATTATAGGTCCGAAAAGTGCAGTGGTGAGAATAAATAAAATAATTTGCTTCCCAACTGCTGAAATCATGTTATACTCCTCAGTTTGTTAACAAACTGCTGTTAAGGTTGTTCTAGGACCATTCAAACTGTGAGTTTTAGCTTTCTCTCCCTCAGCATCAGATGATACACATCATTTAATGAAAGCAAGTTCATTAAATGTTTTACTCTTTATAATTTCTGGCTTCTGGTGATGGACAGAACTGTATTATAATAGGAAGTGAAAGTTATTGGTACAAAACCATTTTTTTTTTCACTCATTGGGAAAGACCGGGTAGCTCATTTATGGTTATGCTACCCCGGGGCACAGCTATTATACTTTTAACTAATGGAAATACTCTATTAGATCTGAAACCATTATGCATTTTATTTGTTTATTAAGATAGTATTTAAAACTATATGTTTGTCACAGAAGATTACATACCAAACAGGAGAGCTGCAAAAAATAGCCTCTTTCTATAGTGAAGGATTAGAAATGATAACGAATCCATCTGCAATTTAAATTTCTGCTTCTATAGGTATTATCTCAGGTCCTCTTTGTGTGTTTCCTCCTGTTTTTCTTTGTGTTAGCTATGGCTTGTGCAATACGAAGACTCTGCCCTGCCTATGGCCCCCCAGTTGAGGCAGCCTTCATGACATCAGTGTCATCTTGTTCCTCCTCCTGATGTGCCTTTGTTTGATATGCGGTTTCATTTGGTGTCATTGTTTAGCTTAAGCAGTTGGCACTTGGGAAAGTCAATTCATCAAATCAGCACTGACTGGGAAAAATATCACTTGCTAACACAGACGGCCCTATGTTTGGTTACTCAAAAATTGAACATGGATTTCAGTCCTGATTAGAAAGAAAATCTTTGGTGGTCACACAGCTGCCAAGGTAAGGGGAGGTGCAGAGAATGGTTGGAGAGGCTTAGATGGGAAAAATCTTCAAACAGGAATGACTTCAGGTGTCTAATATTTGTAGTCTTTAAAAAGGGGCATTTGAGAAGTGACAAAAGAGCCTGATACCTTATGGGGAGAGAGGACGCTGATTATACAAGGTCCCTAATTATATAAGTAGTGAAAAATTGATTCAGTCCGTTGGGTATTTTGAATTTGTGACATCAAAGAACAGATCTAGCTGTTCTCCACCCCCAGCCCTGAGGTGACTAAAAGGAGTGGTTGTAGACAGAGCCTTTTACCCCAGTGTTTAGTCTCTCAGATTCATGCTGATGGTCACAGTTCAAGACAGGGATGTAATTACATCTATCAGACACCAGTGTACTTTTTGATTTGTTTTGTTTTCATTTGTTTGTTTATTTTGTCAATTCAGACAAAAATGTAGGCAACTGAGTAGAAAAAAATACCAGTTAAACTAGTCATTTGGCTGGTTCTTGCCCTCCATTTACTGACCAGTTCTACAAAACCAACTGCTTCGGTAGCACTGTATAGATAAAGTCTGTGTCCCAGGGAGCAAACGCAAGACGAATTGGAACTTGAGTTGTGTATTTGCTGGCAACAAATGTTGACAACACGATTCGGTTGGGAGGGACACTGAGGTTGATTTAGGTTCAGTTGTTCATTCGCTCATCCATGATGTTTCTTGAGCATCTACTATGTGGCAGTTCACTCTGCTGATGATGAACAAGATAGATCAGTTCCTTGGATACAGAGACATTAAAGAGGAAGATTATAATACAGTGTGATAAAAAATGTGTAACTCTCTCACTTTGTGAAAACCTCCTTCCCTTCTTTAACCCCTATTTTCTCAGTCAGGATGGTTAGTGTCTGCTTCCTACACTCTCCCCCATCAGGTGATGCTTTGAAATTCTAAAATGTTCTAACACTAACACTTCTGTGCTATGTGTCAGCGCTTCACATAAACTTGAAACTGCCACTGAGTCTGGGAGCACACATGAAGGATTTCTCTGTGATTAGTTCCACAAAGGAAATCAATTGTGCTGCAGCCCAGCACCTGTGGGTCAGCTTGGCTTGCAGAGTATCCTCTTGCCTGTGAAGTGCAAAAGGACATGTAATGGCCAGGATTTCTAGCTGTAGCTGTGGTTGGGTTAGTTCTTACTCTTTTCTTACATCTGCACAGTGCATGCAGATCTCCTAGCCACCATCTCACCCTTAAACACAGCTTGAGATACTGTAACAATCGTTGCTACTTCGGAAGCCACCAAATATACGTGCCTTAGTTTGTGTTGGAGGGTCAGCTCCAGGAGTAGTGAGACACAGCAACGACCTCCTCAATTTAGTCAGTCAAAACAGAAAACATTGGCTTTGGCCAATCCTAAGAAGTGAATTGTCAATGAGATCACCTTTTTTAATTTTAATTTTTAAATTTTATTTAATTTATTTTTTCATACAGCAGGTTCTTAGTAGTTATCCATTTTATACATATTAGTGTATATATGTCAGTCCAATCCCCCAATTCATCACACCCCCAGCCCCCTCCGCCAGTTTCCCCCCTTGGTGTCCATACGTTTGTTCTCTACATCTGTGTCTCAATTTCTGCCCTGCAAACCAGTTCATCTGTACCATTTTTCTAGGTTCCATGTACATGCGTTAACATACGATACTTGTTTTTCTCTTTCTGACTTGCTTCACTCTGTATGACAGTCTCTAGATCCATCCATGTCTCTACAAATGACCCAGTTTCGTTCCTTTCTATGGCTGAGTAATACTCCATTGTATATGTGTACCACATCTTCTTCATCTATTCGTCTGTCGGTGGGCATTTAGGTTGCTTCCATGACCTGGCTATTGTAAACAGTGCTGCAATGAACATTGTGGTGCATGTGTCTTTTTGAATTATGGTTTTCTCTGGGTATATGCCCAGTACTGGGATTGCTGGGTCATTAGGTAATTCCATTTTTAGTTTTTTAAGGAACCTCCATACTGTTCTCCATAGTGGCTGTATCAATATACATTCCCACCAACAGTGCAAGAGGGTTCCCTTTTCTCCACACCCTCTCCAGCATTTGTTGTTTGTAGATTTTCTGATGATGCCCATTGTGACTGGTGTGAGGTGATACCTCATTGTAGTTTTGATTTGCATTTCTCTAATAATTAGTGATGTTGAGCAGCTTTTCATGTGCTTCTTGGCCATGTGTACGTCTTCTTTGGAGAAAGGTCTGTTTAGGTCTTCTACCCATTTTTGGACTGGGCTGTTTGTTTTGTGATGTTGAGCTGCATGAGCTCTTTATATATTTTGGAGATTAATCCTTTGTCCGTTGATTCGTTTGCAAATATTTTCTTCCATTCTGAGGGTTGTCTTTTCGTCCTGTTTGTAGTTTTCCTTTGCTGTACAAAAGCTTTTAAGTTTCATTCGGTCCCATTTGTTTATTTTTGTTTTTATTTCCATTTCTCTAGGAGGTGGATCAAAAAAGATCATGCTGTGATTTATGTCAAAGAGTGTTCTTCCTATGTTTTCCTCTAAGAGTTTGATAGTGTCTGGTCTTACATTTAGGTCTCTAATTTTTTTTTTTTAACATCTTTATTGGGGTATAATTGCTTTACAATGGTGTGTTAGTTTCTGCTTTATAACAGAGTGAATCAGTTATACATATACATATGTCCCCATACCTCTTCCCTCTTTGTCTCCCTCCCTCCCACCCGCCCTGTCCCACCCCTCCAGGCAGCCACAAAGAACCGAGCCGGTATCCCTGTGCCATGCCGGCTGCTTCCCACTGGCTATCTACCTTACGTTTGTTAGTATATATATGTCCATGTCTATCTCTTGCCCTATCACAGCTCACCCTTCCCCCTCCCCATATCCTCAAGTCCGTTCTCCAGTAGGTCTGTGTCTTTATTCCTGTCTTACCCCTAGGTTCTTCATGACATTTTTTTTTCTTAAATTCCATATATATGTGTTAGCATACGGTATTTGTCTTTCTCTTTCTGACTTACTTCACTCTGTATGACAGACTCTAGGTCTATCCACCTCATTACAAATAGCTCAATTTCGTTTCTTTTTATGGCTGAGTAATATTCCATTGTATATATGTGCCACATCTTCTTTATCCATTCATCCGACGACGGGCACTTAGGTTGTTTCCATCTCCGGGCTATTGTAAATAGAGCTGCAATGAACATTTTGGTACATGACTCTTTCTGAATTCTGGTTTCCTCAGGGTATATACCTAGTAGTGGGATTGCTGGGTCATATGGTAGTTCTATTTGTAGTTTTTTAAGGAACCTCCATACTGTTCTCCATAGTGGCTGAACCAATTCACATTCCCACCAGCAGTGCAAGAGTGTTCCCTTTTCTCCACACCCTCTCCAGCATTTATTGTTTCTAGATTTTTTGATGATGGCCATTCTGACTGGTGTGAGATGATATCTCATTGTAGTTTTGATTTGCATTTCTCTAATGATTAATGATGTTGAGCATTCTTTCATGTGTTTGTTGGCAGTCTGTATATCTTCTTTGGAGAAATGTCTATTTAGGTCTTCTGCCCATTTTTGGATTGGGTTGTTTATTTTTTTGTTATTGAGCTGCATGAGCTGCCTGTAAATTTTAGAGATTAATCCTTTGTCAGTTGATTCATTTGCAAATATTTTCTCCCATTCTGAGGGCTGTCTTTTGGTCTTGTTTATGGTTTCCTTTGCTGTGCAAAAGCTTTGAAGTTTCATTAGGTCCCATTTGTTTATTTTTGTTTTTATCTCCATTACTCTAGGAGATGGGTCAAGAAGGATCTTGCTGTGATTTATGTCATAGAGTGTTCTGCCTATGTTTTCCTCTAAGAGTTTGATAGTTTCTGGCCTTACATTTAGGTCTTTAATCCATTTTGAGCTTATTTTTGTGTATGGTGTTAGGGAGTGATCTAATCTCATACTTTGACATGTACCTGTCCAGTTTTCCCAGCACCACTTATTGAAGAGGCTGTCCCTTCTCCATTGTACGTTCCTGCCACCTTTATCAAAGATAAGGTGATCATATGAGCGTGGGTTTATCTCTGGGCTTTCTATCCTGTTCCATTGATCTATCTTTCTGTTTTTGTGCCAGTACCATACTGTCTTGATTACTGCAGCTTTGTAGTATTGTCTGAAGTCAGGGAGCCTGATTCCTCCAGCTCCGTTTTTCGTTCTCAAGATTGCTTTGGCTATTCGGGGTCTTTTGTGTTTCCATACAAATTGTGAAATTTTTTGTTCTAGTTCTGTGAAAAATGCCAGTGGTAGTTTGATAGGGATTGCATTGAATCTATAGATTGCTTTGGGTAGTAGAGTCATTTTCACAATGTTGATTCTTCCAATCCAAGAACATGGTATATCTCTCCATCTATTTGTGTCATCTTTAATTTCTTTCATCAGTGTCTTATAATTTTCTGCATACAGGTCTTTCGTCTCCTTAGGTAGGTTTATTCCTAGATATTTTATTCTTTTTGTTGCAGTGGTAAATGGGAGTGTTTTCTTGATTTCACTTTCAGATTTTTTATCACTAGTATATAGGAATGCCAGAGATTTCCTGTTCATTATTTTTGTATCCTGCTACTTTACCAAATTCATTGATTAGCTCTAGTAGTTTTCTGGTGGCATCTTTAGGATTCTCTATGTAGAGTATCATGTCATCTGCAAACAGTGACAGCTTTACTTCTTCTTTTCCGATTTGGATTCCTTTTATTTCCTTTTCTTCTCTGATTGCTGTGGCTAAAACTTGCAGAACTATGTTGAATAAGAGTGGTGAGAGTGGGCAACCTTGTCTTGTTCCCTACCTTACTGGAAATGCTTTCAGTTTTTCACCATTGAGGATGATGTTGGCTGTGGGCTTGTCATATATGGCCTTTATTATGTTGAGGAAAGTTCCCTCTACACCTACTTTCTGCAGGGTTTTTTATCATAAATGGGTGTTGAATTTTGTCAAAAGCTTTCTCTGCATCTGTTGAGATGATCATATGGTTTTTCTCCTTCAGTTTGTTAATATGGTTTATCACATTGATAGATTTGCGTATATTGAAGAATCCTTGTATTCCTGGAATAAACCCCACTTGATCATGGCGTACGATCCTTTTAATGTGCTGTTGGATTCTGTTTGCTAGTATTTTGTTGAGTATTTTTGCATCTATGTTCATCAGTGATATTGGCCTGTAGTTTTCTTTCTTTGTGACATCCTTGCCTGGTTTTGGTGTCAAGGTGATGGTGGCCTCGTAGAATGAGTTGGGGAGTTTTCCTCCCTCTGCTATATTTTGGAAGAGTTTGAGAAGGATAGGTGTTAGCTCTTCTCTATCTAATCCTTTTTGAGTTCATTTTTATGT
>NW_006779031.1:2569769-2611269 GCF_000442215.2 Lipotes vexillifer | reverse complement strand
TGTAGGGAATGTTCAAATTTCATTCTTTTACATGTAGCTGTCCAGTTTACCCAGCATCACTTACTAAAGAGGCTGTCTTTTCTCCATTGAATATCCTTGCCTCCTTTGTCATAGATTATTTGACCATAGGTGCATAGGTTTATCTCTGGGCTTTCGATCCTGTTCCATTGATCTGTATTTCTGTTTTTGTGCCAGTACCATATTGTCTTGGTTACTGTAGCTTTGTAGTATAGTCTGAAGTCAGGGAGTCTGATTCCTCCAGCTCGGTTTTTTTTTCCCTCAAGACTGCTTTGGCTATTTGGGGTCTTCTTTGCCTCCATACAAATTTAAAATTTTTTGTTCTAGTTCTGGAAAAAATGCCACTGGTAGTTTGATAGGGATTGCTTTGAATCTGTAGATTGCTTTGGGTAGTATAGTCATTTTCACAATATTGATTCTTCCAATACAAGAACATGGTATATCTCTCCATCTGTGTGTATCATCTTTAATTTCTTTCGTCAGTGTCTTATAGTTTTCTGCATACAGGTCTTTTGTCTCCCTAGGTAGGTTTATTCCTAGCTATTTTATTCTTTTTGTTGCAGTGGTAAATGGGGTTGTTTCCTTAATTTCTGTTTCTGATCTTTTGTTGCTAGTGTATAGGAATGCAAGAGATTTCTCTGCATTAATTTTGTATGCTGAAGCTTTACCAAATTCATTGATTAGCTCCAGTAGTTTTCTGGTGGTGTCTTTAGGATTCTCTATGTATAGTATCATGTCATCTGCAAACAGTGATAGCTTTACTTCTTCGTTTCCAATTTAGGTTCTTTTATTTCTTTTTCTTTTCTGATGGCTGTGGCTAAAACTTCTAAAACTATGTTGAATAGTAGTGGTGAGAATGGACAACCTTGTCTTGTTCCTGGTCTCAGAGGAAATGGTTTCAGTTTTTCACCAGTGATTGAGAACGACGTTGGCTGTTGGTTTGTCATATATGGCCTTTATTATGTTGAGGTAGGTTCCCTCTATGCCCACTTTCTGGAGAGTTTTTATTATAAATGGGTGTTGAATTTTGTCAAAAGCTTTTTCTGCATCTGTTGAGATGATCATATGGTTTTACTGCTTCAATTTGTTAATATGGTGTATCACATTGATTGATCTGTGTATATTGAAGAATCCTTGCATCCCTGGGATAAATCCCACTTGATCATGGTGTATGATCCTTTTAATGTGCTGTTGGATTCTGTTTGCTAGTATTTTGTTGAGGATTTTTGCATCTATATTCATGAGTGATATTGGTCTGTAATTTTCTTTTTTTGTGGTATCTTTGTCTGGTTTGGGTATCAGGGTGATGGTGGCCTCATAGTGAGTTTGTGAGGGTTCCTTCCTCTGCAGTTTTTTGGAAGAGTTTGAGAAGGATGGGTGTTAGCTCTTCTCTAAATGTTTGATAGAATTCACCTATGAAGCCATCTGGTCCTGGACTTTTGTTTGTTGGAAGATTTTTAATCACACTTTCAATTTCGTTACTTGTGATTGGTCTATTCATATTTTCTGTTAACTTCCTGGTTCAGTCTTGGAAGGTTATACCTTTCTAAGAATTTGTCCATTTCTTCCAGGTTGTCTGTTTTATTGGCATAGAGTTGCTTGTAATAGTCTGTTAGGATGCTTCGTATTTCTGAGGTGTCTGTTGTAACTTCTCCTTTTTCATTTCTTCTTTTATTGATTTGAATCCTCTTCCTCTTTTTCTCCATGAGTGTGGCTAAGTGTTTATCAATTTTGTTTATCTTCTCAGAAAACCAGCTTTTAGTTTTACTGATCTTTGCTATTATTTCCTTTGTTTCTATTTCATGTATTTCTGCTCTGATCTTTATGATTTCTTTCCTTCTGCTAACTTTCGGTTTTGTTTGTTCTTCTTTCTTTAGTTCCTTTAGGTGTATGGTTAAATTGTTTATTTGAGATGTTTGTTTCTTGAGGTAGGATTGTATTGTTATAAACTTCCCTCTTAGAACTGCTTTTGCTGCATCCTATAGGTTTTGGATCGTCATGTTTTCATTGTCATTTGTCTAGGTATTTTTTGATTTTGTCTTTGATTTCTTCGGTGATCTCTTGGTTATTTAGTAACGTATTGTTTAGCCTCCATGTGTTTGTGTTTTTTATGTTTTTTTCCCTGTAATTGATTTCTAATCTCACAGCATTGTGCTCAGAAAAGATGCTTGATATGATTTCAATTTTCTTAAATTTACTGAGGCCTGATTTGTGATACAAGATGATCTATACTGGAAAATGTACTGTGCACACCTGAGAAGAAAGTGTAATCTGCTCTTTTTGGATGGAATGTCCTATAAATATCAATTAAGTCTATCTGGTCTATTGTGTCATTTAAAGCTTGTGTTTCCTTATTAATTTTCTGTCTGGGTGGTCTGTTCATTGGTGTAAATGAGGTGTTAAAGTCCCTGACCAGGGCTTCCCTTGTGGCGCAGTGGTTGAGAGCCGTCTGCTGATGCACGGGACATGGGTTCATGCCCCGGTCCGGGAGGATCCCACATGCCACAGAGCGGCTGGGCCAGTGAGCCATGGAGCTTGTGCTCCTCAATGGGAGAGGCCACAACAGTGAGAGGCCCGCGTACCACACACACACACAAGAAGTCCCTGACCATTATTGTGTCACTGTCAATTTCCTCTTTTATAGCTGTTAGCAGTTGCCTTACGTATTGAGGTGCTCCTATGTTGGGTGCATATATATTTATATTTTTTATATCTTCTTCTTGGATTGATCCTTTGATCATTATGTAGTGTCCTTTCTTGTCTCTTGTAACATTCTTTATTTTAAAGTCTATTTTATCTGATATGAGTATTGCTACTCCAGCTTTCTTTAGATTTCCATTTGCATGGAATATCTTTTTCCATCCCCTCATTTTCAGTCTGTATGTGTCCCTAGGTCTGAAGTGCATCTCTTGTAGACAGCATATATATGGGTCTTGTTTTTGTATCCACAGTGAGCCTGTGTCTTTTGGTTGGAGCATTTAATCCATTCACGTTTAAGGTAATTATTGATATGTATGTTCCTATTACCATATTCTTAATTGTTTTGGGTTTGTTTTTGTAGGTCCTTTTCTTCTCTTGTGTGTCCCCCTTAGAGAAGTTCCTTTAGCATTTGTTGTAGAGCTGGTTTGGTGGTGCTGAATTCTCTAGCTTTTGCTTGTCTGTAAAGCTTTTGATTTCTCTGTCGAATCTGAATGAGATCCTTGCCAGGTAGAGTATTCTTGGTTGTAGGTTCTTCCCTTTCATCACTTGAAATATGGCATGCCACTCCCTTCTGGCTTGTAGAGTTTCTGCTGAGAAATTAGCTGTTAACCTTATGGGAGTTCCCTTGTATGTTACTTGTTGTTTTTCCCTTGCTACTTTCAATAATTTTTCTTTGTCTTTAATTTTGTCAGTTAGATTACTATGTGTCTCGCAGTGTTTCTCCTTGCGTTTATCCTGCCTGGGACTCTGAGCTTCCTCGACTTGGGTGGCTATTTCCTTTCCCATGTTAGGGAAGTTTTCGGCTATAATCTCTTCAGATATTTTCTCAGGTCCTTTCTCTCTCTCTTCTTCTGGGACCGGTATTATGTGAATGTTTTGCATTTAATGTTGTTCCAGAGGTCTCTTAGGCTGTCTTCATTTCTTTTAATTTCTTTTTCTTTATTGTGTTCTGCAGCAGTGAATTCCACCATTCTGTGTTGCAGGTCACTTATCCATTCTTCTGCCTCAGTTATTGTGCTATTGATTCCTTCTAGTGTATTTTTCATTTCAGTTATTGTATTGTTCATCTCTGTTTATTCTTTAATTCTTCTAGGTCTTTGTTAAACATTTCTTGCACTTTCTCGATATTTGCCTCCATTCTTTTTCCGAGGTCCTGGATCATCTTCACTATCATTATTCTGAATTCTTTTTCTGGAAGGTTTCCTATCTCCACTTCATTTAGTTGTTTTTCTGGGATTTTATCTTGTTCCTTCATCTGGTGTATAGCCCTGTGCCTCTTCATCTTGTCTCTCTTTCTGTAAATGTGGTTTTTCTTCCACAGGCTGTAGGATTGTAGTTCTTCTTGCTTCTGCTCTCTGCCCTCTGGTGTACGAGGCTATCTAAGAGGCTTGTGGAAGTTTCCTGATGGGAGGGACTGGTCGTTGGTAGAGTTGGCTGTTGCTCTGGTGGGCAGAGCTCAGTAAAACTTTAATCCACTTGTCTGTGGGGCTGGGTTCTCTCCGTGTTGGTTGTTTGGCCTGAGGTGACCCAGCACTGGAGCCTACCCAAGCTCTTTGGTGGGGCTAATGGCGGACTCTGGGAGGGCTCACGCCAAGGAGTACTTCCCAGAACTTCTGCTGCCAGTTTCCTTATTGTCATGGTGAGACACAGCCACCTCCCGCCTCTGCAGGAAACCCTCCAACACTAGCAGGTAGGTCTGGTTCACTCTCCTGTGGGGTCGTTGCACCTTCCTCTGGGTCCTGATATGCACACTACTTTGTGTGTGCCCTCCAAGAGTGGAGTCTCTGTTTCCCCCAGACCTGTCGTCATCCTATAATCAAATCCCTCTAGCCTTCAAAGTCTGATTCTCTAGGAATTCCTCCTCCCATTGCTGGACCCCCAGGTTAGAATGCTGATGTGGGGCTCAGAACCTTCCCTCCAGTGGTGGACTTCTGTGGTATAATTGTTCTCCAGTTTGTGTGTCACCCACCCAGCGGTCATGGGATTTTATTTTGTGATTGCGCCCCTCCTACCATCTCACTGTGGTTTCTCCTCTGTCTTTGGATGTGGGGTATCTTTTTTGGTGAGTTCCAGTGTCTTCCTGTTGATGACTGTTCAGCATTAGTTGTGATTCCAGTGCTCTCACATGAGGGAGTGAGAGCACCTCCTTCTACTCTGCCATCTTGAACCAAATCACCTCAGTAAGATCATCCTGAAAAGAGAAATTGCTCCCTATATTTTCATGTTTCTGTACTCTCTCATCCAACACACACATACTCTCTCCCTCTCTCTATGTCTCTGTCTCTGTCTGTCTGTCTGTCTCTCTCTCTCTCTCTCACACACACACACACACACACACACACACACATTTCCCTTTTAGAACTGAAACCTTCCTGAGTTGTCCCTCAGTAATCTCTTCCTCCAACCCACTTATTGTCCAAATCATATTGTTCTCCATAGTGGCTGTATCAATTTACATTCCCACCAGCAGTGCACAGGGTTCCCATTTCTCCACACTGTCTCTAGCACTTATTGTTTGTAGATTTTCTGTTGATGGCATTCTAACTGGTGTGAGGTGATGCCTCATTGTAGGTTTGATTTGCATTTCTCTAATAACTAGTGATGTTGAACATCTTTTCATGTGTTTGTCGGCCATCTGTATGTCTTCTTTGTAGACATGTCTATTTAGGTCTTCCGCCCATTTTTGGATTGGGTTGTTTGTTTTTTTGATATTGAGCTGCGTGAGCTGCTTGTAAGTTTTCAAGATTAATCCTTTGTCCATTGCTTCATTTGCAAATATGTTCTTCCATTCTGAGGGTTGTCTTTTCGTCTTATTTATGGTTTCCTTTGCTGTGCAAAAGCTTTTATTTCATTAGGTCCCATTTGTTTAGTTTTGTTTTTATTTCCATTTCTCTAGGAGGTGGGTCAGAAAGGATCTTGCTGTGATTCATGTCATAGAGTGTTCTGCCTATGTTTTCCTCTAAGAGTTTGATAGTGTCTGGCCTTACATTTAGGTCTTTAATCTATTTTGAGTTTATTTTTGTGTATGGTGTTAGGGAGTGTTCTAATTTCATTCTTTTACATGTAGCTGTCCAGTTTTCCCAGCACCACTTACTGAAGAGGCTGTCTTTTCTCCACTGTATATTCTTGCCACCTCTATCAAAGATAAGGTGACCGTATGTGCGTGGGTTTATCTCTGGGCTTTCTATCCTGCGCAGCACCACTTATTGAAGAGGCTGTCTTTTCTCCATCGTATATTCTTGCCTCCTTTATGAAAAATAAGGTGACTGTATGTGCGTGGGTTTATCTCTGGACTTTCTATCCTGTTTCAGTGATTTATATTTGTGTTTCTATGCCAGTACCATACTGTCTTGATCACTGTAGCTTTGTAGTATAGTCTGAAGTCCAGGAGCCTGATTCCTCCAGCTATGTTTTTCTTTCTCAAGATTGCTTTGGCTATTCGGGGTCTTTTGTGTTTCCATACAAATTGTGAAATTTTTTGTTCTAGTCCTGTGAAAAATGCCAGTGGTAATTTGATAGGGATTGCACTGAATGTGCAGATTGCTTTGGGTAGTACATTCATTTTCTCAATGTTGATTCTTCCAGCCCAAAAAACATGGTATATCTCTCCGTCTGTTTTTATCGTCTTCGATTTCTTTCACCAGTGTCTTCTAGTTTTCTGCATACAGGTCTTTTGCCTCTTTAGGTAGGTTTATTCCTAGGTATTTTATTCTTTTTGTTTTAATGGTAGCATTCCTCTTTCTATTCTTAACCTTACATAGTCTATTTTATACACAGCTCCCAGAGAAATTCTTTTAAAACATGAGATAGATTATGTTACTCCAGTGCTCAGAATTTTCTATTGTCTTACCATTGTCCTTAGATAAAAATTATTTACTGTGACCTCCAGGGCTCTATGCAATCTGCCCAGTGCCTAGTCTTCAATCCCATTTTCTATGGTTTTCCCCTGTGTTCGCTAAGCTCAAGCCATGCTGGTCTTTTTTTTGATTCTCAAACATGCCAAGCTCGTTCCTAACTCAGGGCCTTTTTATCGGTTATTCTGCTGTCTATTTGTCTGAAACTACCTGTCCAGTGACTTTCTCATGTCTTGCTTCCTCACTTCACTCTGCTCTCAGCTCAAATGAACTTCTGCATAGATCTTCACATGACTAGATCCTTCTCATCATATGGGTCTCAGATCAAGAATCATCTCCTCAGAAAAGCCTGCTTTGAATGCCCTATCTATATTAACTTTACAAATATTAAAAATAAGTTAGTTGTTTTTGTGTTACTGTTTTATTATCATTACATCACTGATAGCTATTTGGAATTTTCTTGCTTATTTACTCCTTATTTATTGTCTTTGCAACCCCTCTTCTAGAATTTGCTTTCCGTGAAGACAGAGACTCTCTACCTTGTTAATTACTGTATTTCTAGCACTTAGAACAGTTTCTCATGCATAGTACATGTAGGTGTGCAATCAGTATTATTGAATGAATGAATGAATGCTATGTAGGAGGTCCTGTCACATATAGAATTGATGAAGAAAGGAAATTAAGTTAATAAATGATATGAATAATGGATATGGATGTGTTTTTATATCAGGGTGAGAGTTTCCTTCTGTATTAGTGAAATATACCAGGAATAGCCAGAGGAAAAGTGCAGTTGAAACTCACGACTGATAAAAGTCTTAAAAACTTCACTGCTACGGCATGCCAAAAGCTTTGAGCATTCCACCCACCTTGACTGAAATCCTCCCTAAGGAGTGATGTTTCCTAGGGAGATTCCCCCAGTACGCTCTTTCATACCTCATCTGCCAAGTTCTAAAGAGAAACATGGCTAGCTTGAAGATATTGGGCAATCATGTACTATGAGACTAAGCACCATATTTGCTACTCCTTTGTCATAATTCCATATCACCACCACCATGACCCAAGGAGAAGGGGGACTGCAGTGGATTTTGTGATGTGCCACCCCAGTTCCCCATTTAGTACTGAGGCACTCATCCCCTAGACTTCTAGGAGTGTTGGCTACTAATGACTCATAGCTGAGTCCCTCTCCAGGATCTGGCCTCATCTGAAGGGAGCCACCTTATCCAGCATTACACCATCCCTCTCCTCTGGAGAGCAGCCCATATCTAGTGGCTGGCTGGCGTAGGACTATAGGGATTAGTCCTCTTGCCTCAGTTAAAGACAACTTTGAAGGGCCATTCCAACTGCATAACTCCCTGAAGGATTGGTTGAAACCTCTGTTGTAACTGTATGGTAGTTTAAATCCTTCCTGTGTCCAGTCCTGCTTCCCTAATTCTCCTAGAGGTGTTATTTCTGAGAGAACTTTCTTCTAGAACTCCTTTATACAGATATCCATCTCAGAGTATATTTCCCAAGTAATTTGACTTAAGAGCGGGTTCTAGGAAGAAAACTCTAAAATTTCAGATTTTGGAAATGGATTACCCATCAGCAAGCACAGAATGAGAACCATTTCACTGGTGGTAGATGGAATACTAACAGTTTTTGGCATTTCATAGCTGTGAGAATGTTTAGACTTTTATCAGTGCTGAACTGGGATGTAATACCAGAGGAAGTGAACACACTGGTAAGAGCAAATCTTGTGCATTTGAGTGTTTGAGTGAAGTATTAATTATAAAGGACTATGGAATTGGATGGCTTTTTCTGGATGTTATTGATACCTTTGACAAAGACAATGAAAAGCTAATAAGGACTAGTAGCCGATTGAAGGTGGAGTGTGAACACCAAATATCCTTGGCAATGTATAAAGAGACAGTCGTCTCTTTCAGCTGCAAGGCAGAAAAAGCTGAGGATCAAGCCCAGGACTTAATTATAAGGATCTCAGATCTCCAGATAAGGTTGAATTCTCAACCCTAGCATATCAGCTATGCCAAGGCCAGGGTACTGTTGGGAAGAAGTGGGACTCTGAGGCATGGAATAAGGGCACCTGGGTCAATGCACTCTAAATTCTTACCTTCCAAGATTCCCCCAAACTCTCTATGCCTGTAGAAATGGGCTCTTCCTCCTTGATAAAGTCTGGTGCTCTCCCCTTGCTGGAATATGTTACAGATATTTCTGCCTTGCAGGAAAACCTGTACTCCACTCTCAGAATCTACCCCTAACTCCCCTTCTGGCCACCAGATCCGTGACTAAAATTAAATACCTTACCCAGTTGGGGAAGTTCTGGGCCTCTTAAGAGAGAAAAGGGACTGTATACCAAAGGAGCTGTAGGACCTAGGCAACATGTATTAACAGGAGCCAGGGCAGTATGTGTGGGGCTGGATCCTAAGTGTCCTGGATCGAGAGGAACAAAACATAAAGTTGAATAAATGAGAGTTTGTTGCTGTTACTTAAGACCCTGGGAGATAGTGCTAACATACTGCTAGGATGATTCTTTGAAGCTTGGTAAAAGTGATCATCCACACAGAGTGGAATAAAACATGCCAGAAATTGCATGGAAGATGGTAGAGGAAGGAACCAAAAGTCTCCAGAGTTGGTCACGCCAGGGAAAGGGAACATACTGCAAAACCAGAAAACCCACCCGTCAAATATTTTCTGCAGGAAGACAGAGGGCACTCCATTTACCAAAGCAATAAAGAATGGGCTGGTAAGAGGGGCACTATTATTGAGAAGCTTACTGGGTGTCCTATGCAGACCAGGGCTGACAGTAGGAAATGCTGTAATAAAATTGAGCTACTTGATAGCAAAGGTGATGTTAGGATCTGGAAATAATAGAGGCCAGATGTCAGTGATTTACTATCAGGAGCAAGGTGGATGCAATTACTGCAATGAACAGCAAGGTCAGAGTGGCAGCCAAGGGGTCCTGACCTGCAGAGAGCTAAGGTGATGGTTAATAGAACATGGTGTTCTGAGGAGCAGGATAGATAGGAATCCAACAAGATTTTTTCTTAATTTTACAAGCCCCCTCAAAAAATCAAAAGTGGATGTTCAGAAAGGGCAGCTTCCCCAATAAAAACATCATTATCCTTTACCCAGTTTCCAGCCTTAAGCCTGTTTTCCTATCCAGCACTAAGGCAAGCAGAAAACCCTGTAATGTTTCCTCTAGTCCTTCCCAAAAGGGACTTGAAACAACCTATTTGAGTGACTGTACACTTGGGAAAAGAGAATACCCAAGTATTTTGAGAATTATTATGATCAGTTGACATTGATACCTGGATACTAGAAGTGTCATCATGGCTTCTCTGTTAGAGTGAGAGTGTATGTGAGCCAGGTACTAAATGGAGTCTTAAGCCAGGTTTAGCACACAGTAGGTCCACTCTATCCATGGATTCACCTGTTAGTCATTCCCGCTTTCCACAAATGTATAATTAGAATGGACGTACTTGGTATATATTGGATGTCTTGGTAGAACACTTAGACTCTAGAGTGTAGAAGGTAAACACTATGATGAAGATTCACGGTCCTACTATATCAGTAAAGTTTTCAGGAGTTCATTGGTCTGGGCCATGCAGGGACATCCCCTTCAAAGTAAACAACAAATTGCTGCATCTTTCCTCCCTTACCACAAAGAAGGAAGCAGAGAATTCAGATAGAGTATCTGGTCATGAAATATTAAAGTGACCAACCGGACAGAGCTGCCTATCGTGAGTTGGATTCTGTCAAACCCAACAAGTCATAAGGTTGGGGAGGCCCAATAGCAATCCATCTTAATCTGGACATAGTACATCCTGGATTGGGCATGAGCAAGGGCAAATAAACTGCGTGAGCTGTTGGTCCAACCCACACTGTTGCCTTTCAGCTCACACCTACGGCCACCACATGGGGTAGGGGGAGTTCCTTATGACAAGCTAATGAAGTGGGGCGGGATGGGAGGTTCATATTGGTTTGTTTCAGTATGTGGATGCAAGCTGAAAATGGACTGCTGCTGCACTACAGCCCCACACAGGGGTGGCCCTGAAAGATAACACTGAGGGGAGATCTTCCCACTGAATACAACTTCGTGCAGTGCATCTGTTCATCCATTTTGTGCGAAGAGAAGTAGCCTGATGCAAGAATATACACAGCTTCATGGACACTAACAAATGGCTATGCTAGTTGGTCAGGGTCCTAGAAAGATTAGAAGATCAAGGATGGGGAAGTCCAGGGAAGAGGCAAGTGGATGAACTTTCAGGATTGGGCACAATGTGTGAAGATCTTTAAATTGTATATTAATGCTCACCACAGAGCATTCTTCCCAGAAGAGGTACCAAGCAACCAGGTACACAGAATGACTCGTCTGGTTGACATCAGCCAGCCTCTGTCACCAGTCATCCCAGGCTACATGGAGAGGCCACCTGTGGGTATTCTGTTCAAACAGTCTCAGCTAGGCCCCTAGCAAAAACTAACATCAGCAACCAGACAAGCGAGTAAATAATTTTTCACATGATTCTTGTACCTGGCCTTTGACTCTTCCACCCTTGGCCTCAGGACTTGCTATGCTCTAATTCCTGACCCATAAAGAATACCTGAGAGATAATAAGTGGTTATTATTGTTTCAAGCCACTAAGATTTGGAGTAATTTGCTATACCACGCTGTATAACTAATATACTCTAATGTATATTAGACTAATGTTGTGTAACTAATACAATGACTAAAGGACTCACTACTCCAGCTGGGATGGGGTGTTGATGATTCTCTGTACTCTGGGAATTTCCCTTCATCAAATGATGAATTTTTTTTTCATCAAAAGGAGCAACATTGACCAAAATTATGCGTCTCCCCCCACCCAGCAGCTTGCATCCAATGGGTGGCTGATGCAGCCCTACAAAGACAGGACCCACTTGCCTTAGCTCAGAACAATCCTGAAGGACCATCCTAACTCAAGAACAGCCTTTGGGATCAGCTGAGACCTCTGTTAAAAACACATCATACTTCTCCTTCTGCCAGTCCTATTTCTCTCACCCCCTTACAGGTATTGCTCCTGAGAGCACACCTCCAGTAAATCTTCTGCATACAAATTCTAGCCTCTATTTCCCAGGGCACCTGAACTAAACCAGGGTGTAGGAAGAAAGGGTTAAAGCACCAATCTGGGATGCTTCAGAGGGCTGTAAACATGGGAGGATGGATTCATTCTTTCTAAAGGATGGCAGGTTAGACTAAAGCTTTATTGCCTAAAATTAGATTGTCTATAATCTATGTCACCTTTACTATCTTTCTTCCTCATCACTGAAGACAGTCAGATCCTACACCCACAGACCTGTCTTAATATGGGCAGCTATGAATTTCGTTCAAAATCTAGACTGGCAGAAAATTATAGGGACTTCCACTGTCACCAAATGCTCTTCTATGATGTTTTGGCTCTGAAAGTGAAAAACAAAAATAAAAAGAAAATGTGTTTTCCCAACTATATTGGTATTTATAACATTTTCAATTCCAGATCAGAGGTAAATCACTGACTAATGATTTTTAGGGTCTAAGAAAATGTTTACAATTGTACAAATAAAGAATGCTATTTTCATTTCAGCATAAAAGTACATCTAGTAAGAAAACTACAAAGATTTTAGCATATAGACAAAGATAATCTTGGAATACACTCTCTTATGAGCTATTCTTTTTTTGTGTGTGTGGTACGCGGGCCTCTCACTGTTGTGGCCTCTCCCGTTGCGGAGCACAGGCTCCGGACGCGCAGGCTCCGGACGCGCAGGCTCAACGGCCATGACTCACGGGCCCAGCTGCTCCGCAGCATGAGGGATCTTCCCGGACAGGGGCACGAACCCGTGTCCCCTGCATCGGCAGGCGGGCTCTCAACCACTGCGCCACCAGGGAAGCCCTCCTATGAGCTACTTTTGAGCTGAGTTTTCTTAAAAGAGCAGTGAGCATAGTATCAGTACCTAAACTCAGCTTGAATCTTTGGCAATTGCTTTAGACTTTTGAGAGGGATGATTCTGGTGAAAGTGCTGGTCAGATCCCATTATAAGTCCCAGGAACTTATTCGACTCCTTTTTGTGATGACAGCATTTGGTTATACTGAAAAGAACATTGAAACACTGGATGGTAGACTTGTGTGGTAATAATTTTGACCTAAAATCTGCGCTGCTGTGGTTGAGGTTTCATGAAAAAATTTTTTTCATATCTATGTATTAAAACAGTATTTCTCTGTCATTTGTTTTCAGATAATATTTTACAATTTAATGTAATTTTTAAAAGAGCAACTTGCTCCTGCCTTTGAAGAAGATATTTTTATGTGTCATTTTTCTAACTAAAAAAAAGTGTTTTCTTTACAAACCTGCCTGTAACTTGCTGGATAAAATTAGCAAATTACATTTACGTACTCTGTCTTATTTTACCTCTCTTTACAATGGAGATAATAGCAGCGTGGCAAAAGACTATGAATGCTTGCAAAGAGACTTTACGTTCCAAAAAGATATGAGGATAAATACCAGAATTTATAAACTCATATTCTGTGTATTACAAACCCAGATTTTAGGACAGAAAATAGATAGATTGAAAAACAAAGAAAATAGATGTCTATAGATAAATAATAGCACTAAAACCAGATATCAACCCTTACATGTATATAGTGCTTTAGAGTTTATAAAGCATGTTCACATACAGGTGATTGGCAAGGTGGATGTTACCATCAATTCTCTTTTACAAACAAGAGAGCTGAAGCTTAGAGAGGTCAATGTCTCCTGGGTAATAACAACAGAACTGGGAACCTAGGTTTTCTTTCCTACAAATTTCAGGAATCTTTCCACTAAAGTTGCCTTATGAAATGGAAGAAAGATAACATATAAGTGAGTTAAAGTCCTAGAACATAGTAGAGAGCAAGAAAAAGCATTCAAACAGACATTTTCAGAAACATACATATTTTTAAAAATGTGTTTTTCTCCCTTATAAATTTTAGCTGACATTTATAAAATGATTTGATCATATTAAATTCTCTTTCTAATAATCCATAGCTTATAAGGAGCAGCACTAGGATTTCAACCCAGGTTGTCTGACTTCAAAGCCCTTGTTACAGCAATTAATCAGTTAATCCAGAAGCATCTAAGTGGCCCCAATTATGAGCTCATCATTGTAAGCATCTATACAAGAGCTATAAGATAAGATTCCTGCCCTCAGAGGCTTTATAACCTATATGGAGAGGTAAAAGAGATTAGGATTATTTAATTGTATGGTGTAGACTTGTACTCTTAAAAATATGGTCTGTGTATCAGCAGCATTTTCACCAACAGGGAGCCCAACAGAAATACAGAACTCTCAGTCCAGAACTACTGAATCAGAGCCTGCATTTTAATTAGATCCTCTGGTAACTTGCTTACAAAGTAAACTTAGAGAAGTTCTTGTATAGGTCATCAGTGCTACAGGAAGTAGGCAGGAGAGCTGTCAAGGAAGAGATGCCTCGAACTAGGCTTTGAAGGTGGGGCGGAGGGGGAGGCTGTTATTCTATCTTCTTCAAGTTGGCTTGTCTCTTTTGAGAGCCATTTCTAGTCTGCAAAGGGCCTGGGAAGGCTACTCTTAAGAATAGTGATGGGGGGATAGAGAGGTAGGGCTCTCTTTGCTTTAAGTATATGGGAAAGATTCAGTGTATTAAAAAGTATAAGGGAAGGGACTGAGGAGTGACAAAAGTGCAGGGGTGATCAGAGAGTTCCAATTCCACCAATAGGAATAGAGAATGCATGTTATTTACACACTTACTCCACACCCCTCCCTCTTCCCTTGCAGGATTAGCACCTTAGGAGGTGGGCTGGGGACAGAGAGATGAACCACTAGCTAACCGTCTAGTGTGTGTGTGTGTGTGTGTGTGTGTGTGTGTGTGTGTGTGTGTGTGTGTGTGTCCCTGTGCGTCTTTGGATGAGCATATACATGCATAAGCCTCTACCTCAGGACTCCTTTACTGCCATAGGCCTAATTGGTGCATTTTAATAATAAAGTCTCTTTACAAATAAGCTCATACCATAAAGCTGCATTTTCTTTGGTAAAGCTGAGTACAACTGACCTTCAGTAAAATTTCCATTTGCTTTAGGGACTTAAGAACATTAAATGTCTTAACTGATCACCATTCTAATTAGGAAAAAATTGCATTAGGGAGCCATGTGAATGTCTGAGAAGAATGCATTCATTCTTGATTTTGATATTTTAAAATATAGCAGATTGCAGAAATGCAGATTACGACGTGGATATAGTGTTAAAATTGCTTTTGCCATTATAAAGATAAAAATAGCTCTTGGTTCAAATTTCCTGCTGCTTCTTTCTAAATGAAGGAGTTAAATACTGAAAGGCAGGTGGATGCTGACGCTTCTTTAGAAAGAGATGAATAGGGTTGATGGCAGGAGCTACAGGGAAGCTATTGAGGCTGCAGATGCATATGCTGCCCTTACTTCCCACAAAGTTCAAAGTGGGGTGAAGCTGCCTGGGTAATTGGCTATGAAATAGCAAACCCTCTGGATGAAAATGGCCCTTGTACTTAATTGCCCACGTTCCGGGCAGTGGGTAGCCACCTGGTTGATTAGTGACCCTACCTATATTCACAACCACCCAAGTTTAAGTGCGAGTGCAATTGTTAGGACACTGGCACCAAGTTCAATCAGGGGCCTTGGAGTTTCAATCAGTTCTGACCAGCCCAGGTCCAGATCCCCGACCTTCCATATCTAAGCAGATGGTCCTACAAAGCCCCAAGGCAAAAGCCCATTTTACAATTGAGCAGAATGTGGACATGCATATTTGTAAAATAGCAACTACAATAGCAACAACTGTGATGAGAAAAAGACATTTTATTTGCATAGTACTTAATAATTTGCCAAGCACGTTTCTTCCATTTCTATTACGGTCTTCACAAAAAGCTTGTAACATAGGACTTTTAGTGCCCATTTTTTAGTTGGATAAATTAAGACTTAGTGAAGGTAAGTGAGTTTCACAAGGCTGCACGACTGCTAGGCAACAGACTGGGCCTCAAATTTGGATCTTTTGGCAAAAAATCCAGTCTCTTTTCACAGTAGTATTTTACCTTAATTCTGTCCTCCCTTGCCGTTCTGCAGGACCTAATTCATAATGGCTTTAGCCATAGAATACCTTTGGATGGGAGATAACCATGTGTGAATCATACACAGGTTTACAGTCTGTGAATCAGCCAATCACAATGACTGTCTTTTATTTCATAATAGTCAGCGTCACAGCCTATTCTAAAGTAATAACAATGGGTAACACTTAGTGTGTTCCAAGTGTTGTACTAATTATTTCACATGTATTAACTTATTTAATCCTTACCTTACAACAACTCTATGATGTAAGGTTTGTTTATTCGCTTTGCCAATTCTTTATTTTTTCCAGCTTTGTTGAGATATAATTGACATATAACATTGTGTAACTTTAGGGTATACAACTTCTTGATTCAATACATTTATATATTGCAACATAATCATACCAACATAGGATTGGCTAACACCTCCATCACATCATGTAATTACCATTTTTTTTTTGTGGTGAGAACATTTAAGATCTATTCTCTTAGCAACTTTCAAGTATATAGTACAGTAGTGTTATCTATAATCACAATGCTGTGCATTAAATTTCCGGAACTTATTTATCTTATAACTAGAAGTTTGTACCCTTTGTTGAACCTCTCCCCATTTCCCCCAAACCTAAGCACATGGTACCACCATTCTACTCTGTTTCTACGAGTTTGGCTTTTTAAGATTCCACATATAAGTGATATCATACAGTATTTGTCTTTCTCTGTCTGACTTATTTCACTTAGCATAATGCCCTCAAGAACTATCCATGTTATCACAAATGGCAGAATTTCATTTCTTCTCCTGGCTGAATAATATTCCATCACATATCATATCTTCTTTATCCATTCATCTGTTAATGGATACAGGTTTTTTTTCCCCCCATATCTTGACTATTGTGAATAATGCTGCAATAAATAGGGAGGTGCAGATATCTCTTTGATATCCTGTTTTCATTTCCTTTGGATGTATACCAGAAGTGGAATTGCTGGATCATGTGGTAGTTCTATTTTTAATTTTTTGAGAAACCTCCATACTATTTTCCATAGTACCAATTTAGATTCCCACCAATGGTGCACAAGGGTTCCCTTTTCTCCATATCCTCCCAAACAATTGTCATCTCTTGTCTTTTTTTTTTTCTTTTGCGGTACGCGGGCCTCTCACTGTTGTGGCCTCTCCCGTTGCGGAGCACAGGCTCCGGAAGCACAGGTTCAGCGGCCATTGCTCACGGGCCCAGCTGCTCCGCGGCATGTGGGATCTTCCCGGACCGGGGCACGAACCCGTGTCCTCTGCAACGGCAGGCGGACTCTCAACCACTGCGCCACCAGGGAAGCCCCTCTCTTGTCTTTTTGATGACAGTCATTCTAACAGGTGTTAGGTGATATCTCATCATGGTTTTGATTTGCATTTCCCTGATGATTAGTGATGTTGAGCACCTTTTCATCTGTCTATTGAACATTTTTATGTTTTTGGAAAAATGTCTATTCAATTCCTTTGCCCATTTAAAATAATCAGATTTTGTTGCTTTGAGTTGTATAAGTTCTTTATATATTTTGGATATTAACCCCTTATATGACATATGGTTTGCAAATATTTTCTCCCATTCTGGAAGTTGCCTTTTCATCTTGCTGATTGTTTCTTTTGCTGTGCAGAAACTTTCAGGTTTAATGTCGTCACACATTTATTTTCACCTTTGTTACTTGTGCTTTTCGCTATCACATCCAAAAAATCATTGCCAAGACCTATGTCAGAGAGCTTTCCCCCGTATTTTATTCTAAGAGTTTTACAGTTTCAGGTCTTACATTTAAGTCTGTACTGCATTTCAAGTTAATTTTTGTGAGTGGTCTAAAATAAGAGTCCAATTTCATTTTTATGCATGTGGTTATCCACTTTTCCAAGCACCATTTATTGAAGAGACTGTCCTTTCCCCATTGAGTATTCTTGGCTTTCTTGTCAAATATTAGTTGACTGTAAATGGGGAGGATTATTTCTGGGCTCTTGACTCTGTTCTATTAACCTATATGTCTATTTTTATGCCAGTACAATACTGTTTTGATTACTAAACTTTGTAGTATAGTTTGAAATCAGGGAGTGTGATGCTTTTTTCTTCTTTCCCAGGGTTGCTTCAGCTATACAGGGTCTTTTGTGGTTCCATACAAATTTTAGGATGTTTTTCCTTTTTTGTGAAAAATGCCATTGGAATTTTGATAGTGATTTCCTTGAATCTATAGATGGCTTTGGGTAGTATGGACATTCTAACAATATTCATTCTTCTGATTCATGAACGTGGGATATCTATTGTTTGTGTCTTCAGTTTCTTTCTTCAGAGTCCTATAGTTTTCAGTGTACAGATCTTTCATCTCCTTGGTTAAATTTATTCCTAACAGTTTTATTGATTTTGTTGGCTGTTGTAAATGAAATTATTTTCTTTATTTCATTTTCAGGTATTTCATTGTTAGTGTATATAAATGCAACTGATTTCTGTATGTTGATTTTTTCTATCCTGTAGCTACCAGATTCATTGATCAGTTCTAACAGTTTTTTGATTGAGTCTTTAAATTTTTCTCTATATAATATATCATCTACAAATGAAGACTGAAGATAGTTTTACTTCTTTCTTTCAAATTTGGATACCTATTTTTTCTCTTATCGGATTGACTTCTCTAGCTAGAACTTTTAGTTCTATGTTGAATAAGAGAGGTGAGAGTGGGCACTCTTGTCTTGTTCCTGATGCTGAAGGAAAAGCTTTCAACCTTTCACCATTGAGTATGATGTTAGCAGTGGGCTTGTCATATATGGCCTTTATTTTAAGGTATATTCCTTCTATATTCAATTTGTTGAGAGTTTTTATCATGAAAAGATGTTGTATTTTGACAAGTACTTTTTCTGCATCTATTAAGATGGTCATGTGATTTTTATCTTTTATTCTATTAATGTGGTTTATCATATTTATTGATTTGCATATGTCAAACCATCCTTGCATCCCAAGGATAAATCCCACTTTATCATACGTATGATCCTTTCAATGTGCTATTGAACTCTGTTTGATACTATTTTGTTGAGAATTTTTGCATCTCTATTCATCAGGGATATTGGTCTGTAGTTTTCTTGTATTATTCTTACTTGGTTTTGGTATCAGGGTAATACTGGCCTCGTAAAATGAGTTTGAGAGAGCCCCTCCTCTTTAATTTTTGGGAAGAGTTTGAGAGAGATTGGTTTTAATTCTTATTTAAATGTTTGGTAGAATTTACCAATGAAACCATCTGGTGCTGGAATTTTCTTTGTTTAGAGGATGTTGAATACTGATTCAATTTCCTTACCTGTTATTGGTCTATTCATGTTTCTATTCCTTCCTGATTCAGTCTTGGCAAGGTGTATATTCCCAGGAATTTATCCATTTCTTCTAGATTATCCAATCTGTTGGCATATGATTGTTAATAGTAGTCTCTTATGATCCTTGTAGGTCTTATTTTTTATCCCTATTTTACAGTTGAAAAAACTGAGGCACAGATTAAATAACTTGTTCATGGTTATATAGTAACAGAGCCAAGATAGAAATCCAGATTGTGTGGTCCCTGAGTCAATGCTTTTAGCACTATGCAACATTGTTTCTCTATGGTAGAATTTGGAAATCCATCCACTGGTCTAAGATATTCACTCCCCAAATTGTTCCATATCAATCCTGCAAATGCCCCAGAAGTATGTATCCATTTTACTGAATTTGGGAGTGAGAGGTGTGAGGGTAGATGGCCAAATATAATCGCCACGTTGAGGTGAAGGGAGACAAGAAACTAAAATTAGGAAAAAATGGCACCTTTATGGTGCCAGGTATTATATTAGTCAATTCACCTATGTCTTTCTTCTTTCACCTTTATAATTACTATTATAAAACTTATTTTTCAGGTGAGGAAACTGAGGCTCAGAAACTGAGGCTCAATGAGTTTAAGTAAATTACCTAACATAGAAAGTGGCAGACCCGTGATTATACCGCAGGCAGTCTGATTTTAGAGCTTGGACATTTGACCACTCTATCAGTGTCACATATTGACAGTCATTAAACATTACCACTTACTGGGCACATGCCATGTGCCAGGCACTGCTTTGAATGCTTTATCCTTACCAGCTCACTTAATCTTCACAGTAACACTATAAGGCCAGTCTTGTCATTATCCCCATTTCAAAGATAAGAAAACAGACACAGATCCAGTAAGTGGTGAAACCATGATTTGAAGCCCCTCTTGCTTATATCCAAAGCTCTTTCTAATAGAGGAGATGGTAGAAAGCTGAGCTTAGCCTGGGACCTGGCAGCATACCCCATATTTAGATTGGTCGCTGCTGGTTATTTGCCTATAGCTGACTATGGGGTTTCAAAAGGAACTTGATAAAAAGCAGAGATTTGGATTTTCTCCATAATGAATGGCCCAACAAAAAACAGGTGTTGCTGCTTCAGTGTAACCTTCCTCTTGTTACACAATGGGCCACGTTGTGCCCATCTTTGTGTGCCCATGGCATCCAAAACATCTTTTTCATACATGGATACAGTAGTTGTAATGTCCATAAATATAGGTATATAAGTGAAAGTGGGCATAAATCATTCTTATCTGGTCCTTAAAACAGATCTCCTAAGGATTTCTATTTACTAGCCAGTTTCATTCATTTTATGCAATTGAAAGAACTTAACCTATTCTTTATAAATCAGAAGAAAGCAATTAATAGTCTCAAATTCAATCTTTTGATTCAGCCCAATCCTCTTCACAGTTACTGAGATTTTTCTGTATTTTGTTTTTCATGTATGCTGAAGTTGAGATTTAGAATTAAACCACTGTCAATATGGCAGCTGGAAATAAAACAGCAGTGTGTCCAACAACTTAGACGTTAAGAAATATGTTCTAGAACCAGATTGCCTGGCTTCAAATCCCAGCTCTGAAACTAGCTGGGAGACTTTGGGCTGGTTATGTAACCTGTCTTTGCCCGTTACCCACCTGTAAAATGAGAATAATAACATTCTTGCCTTGTAGGCATTATTGCTAGGATTGAATGAGTTAATGCGTATAGGTGCTTTTAACAGTATTTCAGTGGCAAATTCTCAATAAATGGTTGCTGCTATTTTTATTAGTCAAGGCCACAGAAGAGAAAAATTTGAGAGGTCCTGAAGGACTATTACCAATGCTGTTTTCCTTTGGTGGAACACAGGTGAGGGTGGGTTATATCTTGAGGGGGATACGTATGTTAAGCTGGGACTGCTCTAGGTTGAGATATGCAAGTTGGTCTGTGATTAGTGTCTTAGATGGTAGAATGGCCTTCAGGTGGTAGTCACTGTCTAGGAAGAATGCCATGTTCTAGGATAATTGCATCAGTGTTTCTGACCTTGCTGTTGGCCAAAGAATTGTTAGACCTGAAGTCTAGAACAGGTTCTGACACAGGTGAACTGCCCATTAAATGTTGAATGCACAATACATACAATATATTTAAACATGCCAGTTAATAAATTAGAGCATATATTTTATCATTTTCTAATGTCAACAACATGAAGATTACTCAGTCTCTTTACCTAAATAGCCCACCGTCTAATTGAGAAGGCTTGACAATGTAGATTTTATTGATTTCCTTTGGTGTTGCATGTGCCCACTTCCCTACCAGTGCTTACTGGGATCATTTCCCAACAGACTACTTGCACTGGAATCCTTATTTCAAGGTCTGCACTGGTGAGGGGAACTCAAACCAAGATAGAAAAATAGTATGTGCTGTAAAATACTCAGAAACCATTCAACTGATCTATGAAAATAAAATTCCTATTTTCTCCCCCAAATCCTTTTCTTCCTCTAAAGTAGAACTGGAAGCATAGCACTCTTGCTCTGCATGGTGTTTTCTGTTGCCCCTTTTCACTTTTTCTTGCCCTCTCACTTTTCCATAGCAAGTAAAGCAAGACTTGAAGATTTCATGGAGCTAGGCAGACTTCTCTGGGTGGCAGGCCTGTGGTGGATCATGTCAACTTTCTTCTCCTTTTCTGTGACAGGTACAGAAAAGTACATTATGTTGTTTAGGTCAAATATTATAATATGCAATCCCATCTTTATATTTAAGTGCATTTGAGGCTCTCCTAGAGAAGAACATTGAGATCCAAATATATTTTGGGGAGAAGGCCGTTACATCACCATTACACTTAGTGTTTTCCCTCAAACACTTAGCTGGTTCTGGCACAAAATTCGCCTTGGGATTTGGCCTAAAGTCTGTAAGGACTTATTGCTTTCTCCAGTTAAGTAAGGGTTACATTAGATGGAAGGTTATTTAGGTAAAGAAACAGAGTGTTTTTCGTGATGTAAACATTAGTAAGGAATGACATATGTGGTCCAAACACACACCCACATAGGCTTGCTTTTCCCAGCTCCCATGACAGGAACACAGTCTCTCACTCTAGGTCTCCCTTGACAAGTTATTTTTTTTTCCTGTCATAAGATGTAGTCACTGAACCAAGGCCTCGAGTGCAACACTCATATTTTCACTTTTGTTCCATTCATTTCTAAAAAATCATTTCTAAATGTATTCCAGTGCATGAAGAAGAGATTAACAATGATTCCATTGTGCACCTTCACAAATCTAGTGAGGTTTTCAGTTATTTAGAAGCCTTAGCAACTCACTCTATATAAATTGAGTCAGGGGGTTCATAGGGTGCTGTATTTCTCCTAAGGCTGTCATAAGTAAGAAAGAAAGTACAGATCTAATTTATCTTGAGTTGTATTCTGTGAAGAATACAACTTGATCAAAATTGGCTTGTATTTAAAAAAGTCTAGGACCATGCTCCTGAAGAGGAGGGAACACTCCCAAAGACATTCTATGAAGCCACCATCACCCTGATACCAAAACCAGACAAAGACGCCGCCAGAAAAGAAAACTACAGGTCATTATCTTTGATGAATATAGATGCAGAAATTCTCAACAAAATATTAGCAAACTGAATCCAGCAACACTTAAAAAATATCGTATACCACAACCAAGTTGGATTCATCCCAAGTTCACATTGATGGTTCAACATATGCAAATCAATATGTTACACCACATCAACAAAAGAAAAGACAAAAACCACATACATGATCATCTCAGTAGATGCAGAAAAAAGCCTTTGATAAAATTCAACATCCATTCATGAAAAAAATGCTTGCCAAAGTGGGTATAGAGGGAACATAGCTCAACATAATAAAAGCTATTTATGACAAACCCACAGCCAATATAATACTCAATGGTGAAAAGCCAAAAGCCTTCCTGCTAAAATCTGGAACAAGACCAGGATGCCCACTCTTACCACTTCTATTCAACATGTATTGGATATCCTAGCCACAGCAATCAGGCAAGAAAAAGAAATAAAAGGTATCCAAGTTGTGAGGGAAGAGGTAAAATTGTCATTATATGCAGATGACATGATACTACATATAGAAAACCCTAAAGACTTCACACAAAAACTACTAGGACTGATAAACAAATTCAGCAAGGTAATGGGATACAAGATTAACATACAGAAATCAGATGCATTTCTTTACACTAACAATGAAATATCAGAAAGAGAATGTAAAAAACAATACATTTTAAAATCACATAAAAAAGTACTTAGGCATAAACCTGACCAAGGAGGTGAAAGACTTATATGTGAGAACTATAAAGCATTAACAAAGGAAATTGAAGATGATTCAAAGAAATGGGAAGATATCCCATGCTCTTGGATTGGAAGAATTAGTATTGCTAAAATGGCCATACTACCCAAAGCAATCTACAGATTTAATGTGACCCCTATCAAATTACCCATGACATTTTTCACAGAAATAGAACAAATAATCCTAAAATTTATATGGAACCATAAAAGATCCAGAACTGGCAAAGCAATCCTGAGGAAAACGAACAAAGCATGAGGAATAACCCTCCCAGACTTCAGACAATACTACAAAGCTACAGTAATCAAAACAGTGTGGTATTGGCACAAAGACAGACATATGGATAAATGGAATAGAATAGAGAGCCCAGAAATAAATCCACACACTTACGGTCAATTAATCTTCAACAAAGGAGGCAAGAATATACAATAGGAAAAAGACAGTCTCTTTATCAAGTAGTATTGGGAAAGCTGGACAGCTGCATGTAAATCAATGTAGTTAGAACACACCCTCACACCATACACAAAAATTAACTCAAAATGGCTTAAAGACTTAAATATAAGACATGACACCATAAAACTCCTAGAAGAGAACATAGGCAAAACATTCTCTGACATAAGTTGTACCAATGTTTTCTTAGGTCAGTCTCCCAAGGCAATAGAAATAAAAGCAAAAATAAAGAAATGGGTCCTAATCAAACTTACAAGCTTTTTCACAGCAAAGGAAAACATAAACAAAACAAAAGGATGACCTACAGACTGGGCGAAAATATTTGCAAATGATGCGATTCACAAGAGATTAATTTCCAAAATATACAAATAGCTTATACAGATCAATATCAAAAAAGAGCAGCAATTTTAAGGAAAGTCTGTCACCGAAAACTCTCACCAGCTTGGTTCCCATAGACTTTGTGGTATTTGGTGGGCCCAGTAAATGGAATGCCTCTTTTCTACCTGAGTTTGGAACTAAAAGATTCAGACATGCAGATGGCCGACAGGTACAGGAAAAGACGCTCAACATCGCTAATAATTAGAGAATTGCAAATCAAAACTACAATGAGACACCACCTCACGCCCGTCAGAATGGCTATCATTAAAAGGTCTACGAATAACAAATGCTGGAGTTGGTGTGGAGAAAAGGGAACCCTCCTACACTGTTGGTGGGAATGTAAGTTGGTGCAGCCACTATGGAGAAAAGTATGGAGATTCCCCAAAAAACCTAAAAATAGAGTTGCCATATGATCTAGTGATCCCACTCCTGGACATATATCTGGACAAAACTATAATTCAAAAAGATCCATGCACCCCTATGTTCACAGCAGCACTATTCACAATATCCAGGACATGGAAGCAACCTAAATGTCCATCAACAGAGGAATGGATAAAGATGTGGAATACTACTCAGCCACAAAAAAGAATGAAATAATGCCATTTGCAGCAACATTGATGGACCTAGAGATTATCATATTAAGTGAAGTAAGTCAGAAAGAGAAAGACAAATATCACATGATATCACTTATATGTGGAAACTAAAATATGACACAAGTGAACTTATTTATGAAACAGAAACAGACTCATAGACATAGAGAACAGATTTGTGGTTACCAAGGTGGAGGGGTTTGGGGGAGGGATGGATTGGGAGTTTGGGGTTAGCAGATGCAAACTATCATATATAGAATGGATAAACAACAAGGTCCTACTGTATAGCACAGGGAACTATATTCAATATCCTGTGATCAACCATAATGGAAAAGAATATCAAAAAGAGTGTATGTATATATATGACTGAATCATTTTGCTGTACCGCAGAAATTAACACAACGTTGTAAATCAACTATACTTCAATAAAATAAAATAAAATAAAATAAATAATTGGCTTGTATTTTATTAGACTTGCGACTTGCTATTTCTCAGTGCTGGAAAGGGCTTTGGGTGAGCAAATGTTCCATACCCTTCAAAGAAGGAACTATATGAAAATTGAGAAATCTCACTGGTCATTTATGCAGCCTTTGTGAGTTCCTAGAACTCTGCATTTATAAGTCAACTCCCACCACTTTAATTTATCCAGTGTGGAAGGATTAGATAAAGGAAGGAAAACCATTGTTTCATTTTGTCTGCTTAACTCCCAAGCTAAAGATAAATGTCCAAATTTTAGTCAGTCAGTAACATCTGCTGACTTTCAATAGTATGGTATACTTGTTGTGGTGTGAGATGTAGGAAAAACAGATAAAAATTGTCACTGTTTTGTAGAAGCCTGAGAATATCTTTGAAAAGAAACAACTTAAAAAGTGATTTTTAAAAACGAAGGAAAACAGTATCTGGTCTTACATTTAGGTCTTTGATCCATTTTGAGTTTATTTTTGATTATGGTGTTAGAGAATGTTCTAATTTCATCTTTTATATGTAGCTGTCCAGTTTTCCCAGCATCACTTACTGAAGAGACTGTCTTTTCTCAATTGTATTTTCTTGCCTTCTTTATCATAGACTAATTGACCATAAGTATGTGGATTTATTTCTGGGCTTTCTATCCTGTTCCATTGATCTATATGTCTGTTTTTGTGCCAGTACCATACTGTCCTGATTACTGTAGCTTTGTAGTATAGTCTGAAGTCTTGGAGCCTGATTCCTCCAACTCGGTTCTTCTTTCTCAAGATTGCTTTGGCTATTTGGGGTCTTCTGTGTTTCCACACAAATTAAAAAATTTTTTGTTCTAGTTCTGTGAAAAATGCCATTGGTAATTTGATAGGGATTGTATTGAATCTGTAGCTTGCCTTGGGTAGTATGGTCATTTTAACAATATTGATTCTTCCAATCCAAGAACATGGTACATCTTTCCATCTGTTTGTGCTGTCTTCAGTTTCTTTAATCAGTGTTTTATAGTTCTTGGAGTAAAGGTCTTTTGCCTCCTTAGGTAGGTTTATTCTTAGGTGTTTTATTCTTTATGATTTGATGGTAAATGAGATTCTTTCCTTAATTTCTTTTTCTGACCTTTTGTTGTTAGTGTATAGAAATGCAACAGATTTCTGTATGTTAATTTTGTATCCAGCAACTTTACCAAATTCACTGATGAGCTTTAACAGTTTTCTGGTGGTATCTTTAGGATTTTCTATATATAGCGCCATGTCGTCTTCAAACAGTGACAGTTTCACTTCTTCTTCTCCAATTTGGATTTCTTTTAATTCTTCTCTTATTACTGCTGCTAGGGCTTCCATACTATGTATACTAAAAGTGAAAAGAGTGTGCATCCTTGTCTTGTTCCCAATCTTAGAGGGAATGCTTTCAGCTTTTCACCATTGAGTATGATGTTAGCTGTGGGTTTGTCATATATGGCCTTTATTATGTTGAGGTATGTTCCCTCTATGCCCACTTTCTGAAGCATTTTTATCATAAGTGGATGTTGAATTTTATCAGAAGCTTTCTCTGCATCTATTGAGACGATCATATGGTTCTTAAACATCAATTTGTTAATGTGGTGTATCACATCGATTGATTTGCAGATATTGAAAAATCCTTGCATCCCTGGAATAAATCCTATCTGATCATTGTGTATGATCCTTTTAAAATATTGCTGGATTCGGTTTGCTAGTATTTTGTTGAGGATTTTTGTGTCCATGTTCATCAGTGATATTGGCCTGTAATTTTTTCTTGTGATATCTTTGGCTGGTTTTGAGATCAGGATGATGGTGGCCTCATAGAATGAGTTCGGGAAAACTCCTAGAGGAAAACATAGACAGAACACTCTGACATAAATCATAGCAATAGTTTTTTGGATCCGTCTCCTAAAGTAATGGAAATAAAAGCAAAAATAAACAAATGGTACCTAATTAAACTTAAAAGCTTTTGCACAGCAAAGGAAACCATCCACAAAACGAAAAGACAACCTATGGACTGGGAGAAAAAATTTGAAAATGATGCTACCAACAAGGTATTAATTTCCAAAATATACAAATGGCCCTTACAGCTTAATGTCAAAAGAAACAAACAACCCAATCACAAACTGGTCACAAGACCTAAATAGACATTTCTCCAAAGAAGATGGCCAACAGGAACATGAAAAGGTGCTCAATATTGCTAAATATTAGAGAAGTGCATATCAAAACTACATTGCACAGATGTAGAAAACAAACTTATGATTACCAAGGGGGAAAGGGAGGGGGAGGGATAAATTTGGAGATTGGGATTGACATATACACGCTACTATATATAAAATAGATAACTAATAAGAACCTACTGTATAGCATAGGGAACTCTACTCAGTACTCTGTAATGACTGTATGGGAATAGAATCTAAAAAAGAGTGGATATATGTATATGTATAACTGATTCACTTTGCTGTACAACAGAAACTAGCACAGCATTGTAAATCAACTATACTACAATAAAAATTAATTAAAAACAAATCAAAACTACAATGAAGTATCACCTCACACTAGTTAGAATGGCCGTCATTAAAAAGTCTACAAATAACAAATGCTGGAGAGGGTATGGAGAAAAAGGAACCCTCCTACACTGTTGGTGGGAATATAAATTGGTGCGGACAGTATGGAGGTTCCTTAAAAAACTAAAAATAGAGTTACCATATGATCCTGCAATCCCACTCCTGGGCATATATCCAGAGAAAACTCTAATTTGAAAAGATACATGCACCCCAATGTTCATAGTAGCATTATTTACATTAACCAAGACATGGAAGCAACCCAAATGTCCATCGACAGATGAATGGATAAAGAAGATGTGGTACAGATAGGCAATGGAATACTACTCAGCCATAAAAAAGAATGAAACAATGCCATTTTCAGCAACATGGATGGACCTGGAGATTGTCATATTAAGTGAAGTAAGTCAGACAGAGAAAGGCAAATATCATATGATATCACTTATATGTGGAATCTTAAAAAATGATACAAATGAACATATTTACGAAACAGAAGTAGACTCACAGACATAGAAAACGAACTTATGGTTACCAAAGGGAATAGTGGCAGGGGAGGAGGAGAGATAAATTTGGAGTTTGGGATTAACATATACACACTACTTTATGTAAAGTAGATAAACAAGGGCCTACTGTATAGCACAGGGAACTATATTCAATATCTTGTAACAACCTATAATGGAAAAGAATCTGAAAAAGAATATACATATATATATCTGAATCACTCTGCTGTACACCTGAAACTAACACAACATTGTACATTAACTATACTTCAATTAAAAAATGGTCATTAAAAAACGAAGGAAAAGATATTACTGGAAAATACATAACAATTACAGAATTGCAGCAACTTAGCATCAAGAGTAAACCTGGAAGTCATCCAGTCCAGTGTCCTAACCAGTGCAGTAGTCTCCTCTTAGTGTTCTGTTTGAGTGTTTCCAATGATGGCATTTTTACCACCTCCTCAAGGCAGCTACTGCATATCTGGATAGCTCTAACACTTAGAAAATTATTCCTTATGCTTAGCCATTTTCCCTGTAATGCATACGAAGATAATAGAAAAAAAATGAAGCAAGCCATTTCCTAACAAAAGATTTAAAGACACTGTCTTTATGATGAGCAACTCATGTTAAAACAATTTAATTTCCTTCTGTGACAGAGTTGCAGGTCTTGAATAAAGAAGAGAGAAATCAGCGTAGAACACATCTGGACTTCACTAAAGCTTTGTGGATCTGCAAGGCATTTCCATTAATGAGTTAGGGATATCAGGCCTGGGTCGTACTATTATATGTCTTATTCCAAGGGTACTAAATGACACTTTGGGAGGAACCTGGGACAACATATTCTGGAGACCACATAGGTTTGTCTCAGAGCTTTAAATTTTTTCCTGCAAAGTCTGGAATGAGAAAAATAAGACAATTCCTACTACATTTGCAGAAGATACTACATTGGGAAATGGGGCTGGAGGGTAGGGGAAATAAAAGCTGAAAATTCCCTGCAAGTCAAGAGCAAAATCCAAGGTGACCTTGACCAATTAGAAATAATGGTCTGTCAGAAAGAGGCTGACGTTTGATGTTCAACAGGGATAATAGTGGGCAATCTGTATGCTCCCCAAATCCAAACCACATGAATACCTGCTGCGGAGTGGCTGGTGAAACTGTCACTCTGAATCACACCTTGAATAACTAGAAACAAGACAGGGCCATTGTTTAAAGGGCCAGTATGGGCCTGGGTTTTGTGAACAGAGTTATGATGTACAAAAGGCAGGAAATAATTCTTCTGCCATATATTCTGCATTAATAGGGACTGTAATAGATACACTGCAACATTCAGCATGTTGGTCTTCATGTAAAACATGAAATTAGAAAAGCTGGAGAGACTATCAAGGTAAAAGGGACAGAAAGCAGTCCTAGAGAATATGTGAGAAAAGTTGAAATGAGTAAATTCATTGAAAGAAAGACTCAGTGTTGATTCCTCATTTGCCTTTCTTTCAGCTGATTTCTCCACACTCACCTGACTATAGTACCTCTTCTCCACATTGCTCATGAATTTCTATCTAAACATGTTCTTGTTAAGACCTGTTCATCAGGATATGCCAAATTTGGCTTAAACTGTTTCTTATGTTTTGTCACATGCTGTGTAGATAAACCAGAGTGGAGGAAAACATTTGGTGCTAAATGATATGCCTCGTATATAACACTATCATAGCAATCGTCACACTGTTAGCTCATCTGAGCTGGCACACAATAGGTACCTACTGACTATATGTTGCATGAAGCAATGGGAAGAGGAAGTTGCCTAATTGTTTATTTTTTTTTCAAATCTGGGTTCCTCTTGTCAAAATCAAGTTAATATAAGAATGCCGTGAGGAAGAATATGATTAATTATAAACTGTAAGTTGCCTATTGCAGGGAGGAATTGTGAGGAATCTCTAGAAGTACACTTAGTTAGAAGAAAGTGAAGATGTAAATCTAGGGCAGTCTTATTGATGTCTCTAGTTGGTGACATGCTAATATTATTTAAGATAATTATTTGTTTTGCTAATAACCCGCCTTAATTAACCTGCCTGAATGTGTCTAAAGCATCTTGCATGATACCTGGTACATACCAGATGTCAGATACATGCTAGTGATTATTGTATGAATTTCAGACTATTTCTTAAATTAAACCAATTTTACTGGCATTGATTTCCCTGATTCAGTGTTGACATTTCATGCTGTGCTCTGTGAAGTCTACTGAAAACCTGCTGTAAGAATTCACTCAACTAACCTCCAAAACATAGAGTCCAGTGGCTATCTAGTTTAACCCTTGAGAACTGTTCAATTTGAAAATCTACTGAAGTGCCTCCCGCCTGAGATCAGGTATAAGGCAAGGATATCCCCTCTCACCAGTCTTTTTCAGCATGATAGTGGAAGTCTTTGCTAACACAATAAGGCAAGAAAAGGAAATAAAAGGTATATAGTTTGGGAAGGAAGAAATAAAACTGTCTTTGTTCACAGATGACATGAACGTTTATGTAGAAAATCTAAAAGAATCAACAGAAATACTCCTGAAACTAATAATTGATTATAGCAAAGCTTCAGGATACAAGGTTAATATATAAAAATTAATCATTTTCCTGTATGTCAGCAATGAACAAGTGGAATTTGAAATAAAAAATAACATATGTATTAGCACCCCAAGTAGTGCAATACTTAGGTATAACTCTAGCAAAATATATATAAGATCTATATGAGAAATACTACAAAACTCTGATGAAGAAATTGAAGGACTAAACAAATGGAGAGGTATTCCATGTTCATGGATGGAAAGATTCAAAAATGTCATGATGTTAGTTCTTCCCAACTTGACCTCTAGATGTAATGCAATCCCAAACAAAATCACGGCAGGTTATTTAATGGATATTGGCAAGCTGATTGTAAAGGTTATATGGAGAGGCAAAAGACCCAGTATAGCCAACTCAATATCAAGGGAGAAGAAAAAAGTCAAAGAACTGACATTTCGTGACTTCAAGACATGATAAAGCTACAGCAGTCAAGGTGGTGTGGTATTGGTGAAAGAATAGACAGATCAATGGAACAGAATAGAGAGTCCAGAAATACATCCACATAAATATAGTCAGCTGATTTTTGACAAAGGAGTGAAGGCAATACAATGAAGCAAGTATAATCTTTTCAACAAATAGTGTTGGAACAATTGGAAGTTGACATGCTAACAACAGATTTAGACACAGACCTTACGTCTTTCATAGTAATTATCTCAAATTGGATCATAGACGTAAATGTAAAACACAAAATTATAAAACTCCTAGATGATAACATAGGAGAATACCTAGATGACCGTGGGTATGGTGATGACTTTTAGGATACAACATCAAAGTCATCGTCCATGAAAGAAATAATTGATAAGCTGGACTTTATTAAAATTTAAAATTTCTGCTTTGTGAAAGACAAATGTCAAGAGAATTAGAAGACAAACCATAGACTAGGAGACATTTGCAAAAGACACATCTGATAATGAACTGTTATCCAAAATATACAAAGAACTCTGAAAACCCAACAATAAGAAACAACCTGATTAAAAAATAGGTCAAAGACCTTAACAGGCACCTCACCTGTAAATATTAATCAAAAAGACGTACAGATGGCAAAAAAGATATGCAGATGGCAATTAAGCATGTGAAAAGATGCTCCACATCATGTGTCATCAGGGGAATGCAAATTAAAACAAAAATGAGATATCACTACACACATACTACAATGGCCAAAATCTGGAACACTGACACCGGCAAATGCTGGTGAGGATGTGGAGCAACAGGAAGCTTCATACATTGCTGATGAGAATGCAAAATGGTACAGCCACTTTGAAGACACTTTGGAAGTTTCTTACAAAGCTAAACATACTCTTACCATATGATCCAGCAATATCTCACCTTAATATTTACTCAGAGGAACTGAAAGTTATGTTCACACAAAAACCTACACGTTCATGTTTGTAGTAGCTTTATTTATCATTGACAAAACTTGGAAGCAACCAAGATGCCCTTGAGTAGTTCAGTGGATAAATAAATGATGGTACATGCAGAGAATGCAATATTATTCAGTACTTAAAAGAAATGAGCTATCGAACCGTGAAAAGACATGGAGGAACCTTAAATGTTACCCTATTACCCTAGAAAGAAGCCAATCTGAGAAGGCTGCATACTTTATGATTCCGACTATATAACATGCTGGAAAAGACAAAACCATGGAGACAGTAAAATGATTAGTGGTTTCCAGCAGGGAGGGATGAATAAGTAGAGCATAGAGGATTTGGAGGGCAGTGAAAATACTCTGTATGATACCACAGTGTTGGACACATGTCATTATATGTTTGTCCAAATCCAAAGAATGTACAACACCAAGAAAGAACCCTAATGTAAACTGTCGACTTTGGGTGATTATGATTTATCAATGTAAGTTTATCAATTTTAACAAATGTAGCACTCTGGTGATTAATATTGAAAATGGGAGAGACTATGCATGTGTGAGCTCGAGGGGTATATGGGAAATCTCTGTACTTTCCTCTCAATTTTGCTGTGAACCTAAAACTACTCTACAAAAATAAAGTCCTTTAAAAAATCTACTGAAGCTAAGGCCCCATGAGTCAACTTGAGGGAACCCCACCATTAATCCTTCTCAAACAATGGAATTAAGTACTTTCTTGATACTTCCAATATTAGAGGATACTTTCAATAGAAGTTTTTGCATTTAGCAATGATGTTTAAATGGTAAATTTTTGATGTCTTTATAACTGAGAGCTAACCTAGGTGCCTGTGGTAACTGTACTCATTCAAGATAATGCTTACTATAGAGGATAACAGTGTAAATCAAGAGGAGATATTTTTAGCTGAAATAAAGAGAAAACATTTTGATGCTTCGTAACATAAATTTCAACTAGGTTGAGTTCCTCAGTTTTGTTGACACTTTCGCTCTGTGAAATTGTTTGAGAGTGAAAATGACTGTGGAGAAACGATTGCAGATGTAAATGGCCAATCCGTGAGGAAGGGCACATTTCCTTCACCACCACACCCACCTAGCTGGGTGAAATTCAGCTCAGTTTATCCCCAGTGAAAGGAAGATTCCTTGAGCAATAGTTGCAGTATGCTCTGCCATTAGAGCTTTCGATGAGAAATCTGAAGAGGAAATTCTTGTTATTTATGTGCCACTCCTTCATCCTGAGGCAAGAAGCAGAATCCTCAATTGCCTTCCATTCTCAAATATTTGTAACTAACTGATCATTGTTCCTGGAGAGTTTTGAACAGAACTAGTGTGATAGGTTTAAAAATATCAATCAAAAAGATGTACATTCTCAAAAGGAAACATCATATAGTGGAATTTTACTGTGCTACAATTAGGGTGATCGCTCATCCTGGTTTTCCCTAGACTATCCCATATTTAGAAGTGGAAGTCCTGCCTCCTGGGAAGCTCCGCAGTGCCAGGCAAACTGGGACATTTGGTCACCCTGACTAAGGTAGTCTGACCAAATAATACTCATTAGTTGTGTGATCTTGGGTAGTTCACTTCTCTCCAGGCCTCAGCTTTCACCTCTGTGAAATAGGGGACTTAGGGTGGGCTCTCTCTAAGTTCCATGATTCTATGGAAGTGCATCCTCTGGGTCTGACTCGGTACATGATTTTGGACAGAGGTCTTGAGATGGTTGCAAGGCCAAAGTTGTTCTCCCTGATACTGTTTTCCCAAAGCTACATAAGGTCTCCAAACACTCCTACCTTCCCTGAATAAAGAATCAGATCATCGTGAACCAAGCATTTATGTGGATTTATCTATGAAGCTACTTTTATTTTACACCCATACTATTTTCTTGAGGTAGTAATCTCCAGAATATTGCTTCCCATTTTGTAAAGTAGTGAATCCACTTTGCATTCTAAACTTGCTGCTTTTTCCTTCTCCAGATCTTTAAGTATCCTCCCTAGTTCTCTGACACTCTGACTCTTAGTAGTTTTGGTGAACAAGTCCGGGTTCTCTGAGAGTCTTTCTTTGCCTATAAATGGAATAATTATACCTACCCCCAAGGGTTTCTGTGGGGATTAAATGAGATTATGTATTAGCAAGTGTCTAAGATGCCTGTCTCAGAGTAAGCACTAAGTAAATGTCATGCCCCTTCCCAGGTATTCCCACTCACTGACTTAGCACCTTCTCTACCACCACCACCATTTCCCCTATTTCTCCAACTTTCTGGAGCACACTACCATCAAACATTCTTACCTTCCTGATATTTCCACTTGGAGTTCATCTCTCCTTCCTCTGCACTTTCACAGAATTCTAGAATATTATTTATTTCATTCTGCTTTATGCTACAATCTCTAAACTCTTCTGTACTCTGTTCTGTGGTGCTAGGACTGAGACTTTGCAAAACCACGTTTCTGCCGGGCTTGCTAGCTCTCTCTTAGGCTTTACCATTAGGGGTGGCAAGAGGGAGACTACGAGGCTGGAGGAGGAAGAAGGGACATGCTCCTTTATGTTTATTCACAGTGGCCTTCCTGCTTGCTTGCTAATCCTGTGAGCATCACCCCAGTCTTGCTTCTTCACCCTGGCAGCAGTTGTACCTTCTGTGGCCCCAGTTGAATCCAGTTTGCAGTTTTTCCACCAGTCACAGAACAAGCTTCATTGAATTCACCTTCACCCTACCCACCCTTGACCCCAAAGACATCATCACCAGCCAGTACCCTTGCCTCAGAGGCTTGGATCCAAAACCTACAGGACACCTTCTCTGACTTTAGAGACACCAGCCCCAGCTGAGCAGCACTCCCTCCTCAGTGTTTCAGTTTCAGCTCTATGGGGTCCTTCTTCCAATCTTCTAAGTCTCAATGCTTCCAGCTTTTCCCTTTGTTTCCCCATTCCTAGGGGTGGTAGCTTCTTCCTGCAGTCCTACATCTGTGGTATGTTAGAGTTGCCATTTTCTCTTTTCAGTCATCTAGGCAATAACTTTAGGCCTAGTTAATAATTCTTTATACTAAATTCTTTCTTCTCAAATAATTGGTGTGGTTTCTGTCTCTGACTGGACCCTGACCACTATAAGGGCACTGGTTAGAGGAGCAACTTCACGATTTTCCTTGAGCTTCTTGAGGGTGAGATCTTTCTTATTCATCTTCATTTCATTCCTCCCAACTTCCCCCATACCCACTGTATCTCACACAACATCTGACATATAGCCAGTGTTCAATTAAGATTTGTTGATTTTTTGTTGTTGACTTGATTTGGTGAAACCAATAAAACTGTTTCGTTCTGGCACATCTCAGCCTGAGTCATAAATAACCTCTTTTTTTTTCAAACAGGTGAACTCAAGGGTATAAAAGCAAAATCATCGACCTAAAAATGTGTCTGTGAGTGAACCTACTAAATCTGCCTTTCTCAAAGTGTGGTTCTAGAATCACATCATAATCTTTTTTTTTTTAAACAGCTTCCTGGGTGATTCTTAGAAAGTCTATAAAGTTTGGACCAGTATCAAGCATTGGCTCAAGAATGATTTGGAGTCCATGTATATGGCGTACTTACATCTCTGGGCCTTTGGATAAATTCTTTCCTCATTCTTGAAACACACCTCACCCCCTTTCTTTGAGCCCTCCCTTATTCCCAAGGCAGGGCCCAGTGCCTCATCTCTGTGCTCCCATGCCTTCCTCATGACAGTCATTGCATGGATTATCAGTTATTCTGCCCTCGTCACTTGATTTGACCTCCTTGAGGGCAGGGGATGAGTCTTTCATTTCTGTATATTTATAGAAGGCATACAGTAAGCACTGAGTATTTTTTTAGAAACAAATTACTTAATGATTCATATCGTCGATACTAACGGGGAGTTGGCTGTGCATGTGCTTTACCAGATTATTTACAGAAAGATTAAATAAAGTTCTAGTGTTGATCCTGGATTTCTACCATTTACTCTTCTCCATTTGTTCTGATTCTTTCTTTGGGCTTTAAAAAAACTTCTTCTCATTATTGCTAATTTGCATTTACTCTACAGATATCCTTTCCTCTGATAACTTATTAAAGATTATTAAAAATTGCCTATTAAAGGAACTTTTTGAAATATGTTTATTGTTACATTTGTTCTAATTATTACTTAGAAAAAAGTAACTTTGGGCTTGTAGGGGGAAAACCAAAGAACCCCACTTTTAGATGACCTGTCTTATGTTGGTTCCTACAACAGCCTAGATTTGAGTTGGTGACAGCAGACATCAAATAAGGTATACAGAGATGGAATCTCAGAGAAAGATTATGTTAACAGCAATTTCCAACTTGATGAGAAAGTGTATGAATTAATGGGCTGGCAAGAAAAATCGTCTCCCTTGACTCTTTTGTGGTATAATGAGGACCTTCTACATATTTTTAAAATGAAACCGTTAGAAGCTAGCAACAAAAAGGGATCATTTATATTTTTTATGAATGGATATTTTAAATCATTTTCTAAGTTATAGAAGATTTTAATATTTCTGTACCTTCATTTTTCAGTCTCCTCTGGAGGAGATGTACAGTTCTTTGTGAATTAAAGGGATGTATAGGAATGCAAATGTTGCAGATTATAAAATGGTGCAAAAGGACTGTCTGCTAAATTGATTTCAGGGCTATGGGGACATTATCTGTATGCTTAGACAAAAGAGAACTGGAAGTTAACAAAAAAAAGAAGAGAGATTTAGGTAAAGAACTTAATGCAGAGAAGCGGGAATGGATACATAGCTTAATAAAAATAAATTTGTATAGAAGTCAGACATCAGATTGTTCAGTTTAATTATCCACCATTAGTATATATTATTTTACTCTCAAATTGCACCAGCTGTGTAAAATAGCACTCTTTATTTCAAATGTGGGATAATGTGAGAGATCCAAATAGCTATAGCACAGAAAGGAATTCATGGCATACATATTATATTAAGAGCAAATTTAGTGTCAATCAGGGTATATATTACTGATTTAGGAGTTCTACATATGTAAATCAGGCCTATGTTATTAGAATTATTAAGATTATGCTGACAGAGGAGGATCATTTAAAAACTTGTCTGAGGTCTCATTTGAAGAGAGAAGGTGGCAGTGTGGATTAGAAGGAACAGTGATTAGTTTTAGGGAGTGCTGATAAGGTTCAGAAAGAGAGCGAATACTAGTTTATCTAGAGTCAGAATGCTTGTTTTAAAATTATCCTCCCTCATCCTCCTCTCTATCATCAGCTTTCTGGAGAGCGGTGCTTTATTTATTTGTACTCTTTCTTTTCATTTATAAGTGGGAACCCAAAATGGATTCTAGAGTTGAAGCATTTGGGAATGCAAGAGTAATCTATTGCATTGAAGACTGAAGACAAGCTATTTCTCTTGGCTCTAGATTTCATAACCAAGTCAGACCTGTCAGCTTGCCATTTGCCAAATGGAGAGCTCTTCAGAAAAGAATTCATATGTCTCAGCAGAGACCAGTGACCAACATTAGAAAACCTGGCCCATCACCATCATGATCCTCACACATTTTCAAACCCAATCAACTAATTCATCTTAAAATCATAACATCTGACGGCTTCCTTATAATTCAGCAAATCCTCTATTACCTCATTGTTTCCAACTGCTTAAAAGATTTTTTTCTCGCATCTTACTATCATTATTGATTCATTGGAGCGTTATTCTCTCCTCCACAGTCCCCAGGGCCTTGTCTTATGCCTTTATTATCCCATCTAGTTCATTCTGCCTTTTGTTAATTTTAAAAACAAATTTAAAAACATAAAAACAAGCCAGTTTATTGAGCAGTTATTATGTGCAAAGCCATATGCTGGATGTTGCTACACAGGGAGAGGACACTGGGATGAATAACACATCTGCCTTCAAAGGGGTTTACAATTGTATGGTAGAAGAAGACACATTTTAAACTGTTATGACAGAGTGAGTCCAGTTTGAGGAGGGGGAGAAAAGAGAGGGGCAGTTTGCAAATATCAGTTTATTGTGGACTCTAACTCTCCAACACCCAAAATGAAATAATGGTGGTGTGATGTGCTCTAAGTATTGATGCCATTATTATTATAACCCCTGCCCACACTAGCATTAATTGGTTGTACACTGAAAAAATGACATAGATGCTTCTCACCAGTGTTAATAAACAAGTCCCTTTGACAAGCTAGACAAGCCCAACTGGTGGTTGGTTGGGAGTAGATCATAATAAAGATCCTCTCTGGAAGTCCTGGGCCTATGTTTTCCTTTCTCCATTCCAAGTGCCTTGTTAATAGCCAATAGCCAGAGTTTTTTCCCCCAGATACTAACTTCCACAACCACAGATTTTTCTTGTGGTTTTGTATTCAGCTAGCCTTGCCATCTTCATATTGCTGCCAGAAATAAGTAACAAAGAGGGTCAGATGTTATTTATTAGCTTATTAAACCCATATGACTCCAGGGACACATTTTCTAGGAACTGAGAAACTCCTGCAAGCTTTGAGAACCTACAGAATGCAATGCCGGATTTCAACCTGTCAGCTAATGACACTGTAGATACCACTGATTATTCTCTTTTTTAAGAGCAGTATTAAGAACTCAATCAACCAACTAACTGAAAGGACAGGTGGTAGAATGGGTGACTGGCTGCATTACCAAATTTGCACAGCAGTTCAGAGAACACCTTTCCTAACTAGTGTGGCATCAGGCCCTACTAGCTGATTGGTTTGGATATGATAATCAGAAATGAAGTAATTAAAAGGATTGTTAATTTTAAAAACACTGATCAGGGGTCAGGATGAGACTTGGAAGAAATCTATAATGACAGTGTGCTTTGGGGCAACATGCTTGCCTAACACAATGGGGTAGCCATTAGCTGCCATTGTAGCGCTTCCTTTGTGACTGCAATCTCTGAAAATTGGAAGGATACTATTTTTCAATGGAAGCACAGGTAATCTTTTCAGGGTGTTAGATTCCGGGGTATGTGTGTGTGGGGGGGTGAGGAATGGGGGTGGCAGGACACACTAGTGTGGCATATTGAAGGCGGCCTTTTTTTCCAGAGTGATCTGGCCTGCGTATGCTTGTTGAATAATTTTCCTATTCTGTTTGACCCATCTGGCAGGAATACCATGCTAATACACCAAAGCCAATATAGAAGGGGGGAGGATGGAGAGAGACATTTTACTATTTATCAAGATCTAGAGATTGATTAATTATTTTGGAGAGGGAGCGAGAAAAACAGTGTCTCTGTTTCTATTGTCTTTAAGTAGTTTGATGGTAGTAGCTTTTGTTGGTTTTTCTGGACTATCTCTGGAGGCAGTTTAAGACTGCACCTAACACAGTGAATATCACACAGTAGGAACTTGGGAATAATTTATTGTGAAAAATGAAGGCAGTATGATATGTACAGTAAGACAGATGGTCCATGGACTTATTATGTGAAGGGAAGAAAATAAATGGGAAGTCCATCCAGGAATCTCATCCTGCATTAACGTTTTTAAGATATGTGATCCTTCTCATCGCAAGGAGAAACTTTTTCTTATGTCTATCTGAGATGATGGATGTGAACTAAACCTATTGGGGTCATCATTTCACAGTGTATGTAAATCAAACCATCATGCTGTACACCTTAAACTTATACAATGATGTATGTCAATTTTATTTCTCAATAAAATTGGGGGAAAAGATACGTATGCAAACAGTGCTACTCGTTTAGCAAAACCGTACTCTAAGAATGATACAGCAGTAGCTTGCTAGAGTGAATGAAACTACACATGCAGATGATACAGTCTTTCAGCTCATGTGGGACAATTTAGCTATTTTATTAAAATGGTAATCACCAGAACCTTTGAAACAACTCATCTTGGACTCATTTGGATTTGGACTAGTTGATCCGTCTAAGAAGTAACATATATTCTTAGTTCCTAATTGTAAGCTTTCTGTGGTATATATAGAGATATAATCGAGATTCAAGCCATTGATCCCAACATTACGTAACATACATTGGACTTCTGCACCGGATGAATTATTGTGCTAAGAACAGTGGGATACTTTCTTTTTTTCCTTGTTAATATTGTTTATTCCTGATTTTAATACTATAGTAATAATTAACCCTTCACTTGAAACTATTTTCTACGGGGCGGAAGGAAGCAGAAAAGGGAAAAAATGATATGGTGAGTTCCAGTCAACCAGCTGTAAGGTAATGACAGTGGGATACATTTTAAAAAATATATTTATTTATTTGGCTGCATCGGGTCTTAATTGCAGCATGTGGGATCTTTGTTGCGACATGCAGGATCTTTCGTGTGGCACACGGGCTCTTCATTGCAGTGCGCGGGCTTCTCTCTAGTTGTGTCACACGGGCTCAGTAGTTGTGGCATGCGGGCTCTCTAGTTGTGGCACATGGGCTCTAGAGTGCACAGGCTTAGTTGCCCCGCAGCGTGTGGGATCTTAGTTCCCCAACCAGGGATCGAACCCGCGTTCCCTGCATTGGAAGGCAGGTTCTGAACCACTGGACCACGAAAATAGGAAACTTGCCTATTTTTTCCTACATTGTATCCCCAGCATCTAGCATAATACATACAATCATAGCATGTACTTAATAGAGGCTGGTTGACCAGTGAGTGAATGAATGAAAGAATAAGAGAGGTGACAAAGAGATGTAATTATAATGCCAGACAAAGTGAAACAGGTGGTGTAAGCTTAGTGTTACGGATTCCAAGGGAGAGCAGTTAGCCCCAGCTTGGCTGAAGTTGGTCAAGAAAGGCTTCAGGTATAATATAACATTTGAATTAATTCCTTTGGAACAAATAAGATAAGACAGGAAACACACACACACACACACACACACACACACACACACACACACAGAAGAGGAAGTGCATTCGAGGCTACAGTAACATCACAGACAAAGATTGTAGCAGTGTAAAAGTGTATGCCATGTTTTAGGAATGCTGAGAATGCAGGGTGGTTGGAAGGGTGTGGTGATGGATGGGGCTGGAAAAGAAGGACAGTGCCCGGCCACATAAGGCTCTGAATGTCCTACTAAGAAGTTGTGTTCCATTGAAGATTTTAGAAGAGAATGATAGGATTCAACCTGCTAACCAAGGCTTTATTAAGCACTCATTAAGTGCCTGTATTGTATACTGTAGGAATTATTTGCTTTTAAAGAACATACAGTTTGGATTTGCAGGTAACTGTCATTTCCTTCAAGAAGTATTTCCTGACCCAAGTCTATGTCACTCTATATTTCCCTCTTCATAGCATTTATCACAGTGTGTTTTAATTTCTTGCTTAGATTTTAGTTCCCT
>NW_006779031.1:2538748-2569759 GCF_000442215.2 Lipotes vexillifer | reverse complement strand
TCCCTACACTGGACTAAGAGCTCAGTGAGGGCAGGAACGATGTATGTTTTGTTCATCATTGTAATCCAGTGCTTGTTCATCAGTGCTTAGAACAGTGTCTGGCACATAGTAGGTATTCAATAAACATGTATTGAATAAATGAAAAAGAAATGAATGAGTGATGAAGCACGTGATTGTTAATTTGCTGTATCTAAAAAATGCAGGGGAACCATTTATGGAGCATTTCTACAGTAAGATGAAGAGAATTCATTTTTTGAGATTGAAGAGTCAGTGTCTGTTAAAGGTGAAAGGTCCTAATAAATGGCAGGTCTCTGTAAGATACTGGGGACTCAGTGACACGTCCTGAATTTATGTTTAGTGTTGGGATTTCTCTAGGATGCTTTAAGTCTCAGAGTTACAGCTCAATAAATATTGGTGATAGGACTAGATCAGTTACCTATGCAAACTGTAGGATTCCAGTAAATATTTGTTGAAGGCCTACATTCACTGTTGTGGCAGATTGTATTTTCCAGAACGGCCCAACCCACATATTTATCCCTTCTCCTTTGCCAGTGAGAGGTAGAGTCTGTGTTTTCTTTATTCTGAGACTGTGAATCTTTGTAACTGCTTTCACCAGTAGAATACATTAGAAGTAAAGCTATGGAAATTCTGGCTAGGTCAGAAAAAATGGTATGGCTTCTGCTGGTGGGCCCTCTCTTTTTCTCTGGCTCTTTCTTGGCATGATCACCTGTGGAGCCCCGCTGCCATTCTGTGAAGAAGCTCAGACTTGCCCATAAAGAGACCACACAAAGAAACACATGTGGAGAGGAACCAAGGCCCCTAACCGATAGCAAGAATGAACCATTGGACGTGTGACTGAAAGAAACTTCAGATGACTACAGATCCCAGTCATTGAGTCTTCCAGCTGAGACCTCAGATGCTGGAGCAGATACAAGCCCTCCACACTGCTTTGTCTGAATTCCTGACCCACAGAAACCATGAAAGATAACAAGTGATTATTACTGTTACAAGACACTAAGTTTTTGTGCTAATCTGTGACTCAGCAATAAATAATAATATACATGTACTCTGTAGACCAGACCAGTGGTTTATAACGTAAAATAAAATCTTATATCCATTTGAAAATCTGAAAAATTAAGGTGGCCTCTATTTTCCCTGCCTCCTGGTGTTTGCAGCCTTGTATACTCCCTTCCTCTTGAATGTGGGCAGTATATGTGGCTTTCTTATAACGAATAGAATATGGCAAAGTTGATGCACTGTCACTCTACCTTATATAAGACTCTTTCTTGCTGTCAGACTGACTCTAGGGTCTTGCTCTCCTTGTTGGCTTTGATGAAACAAGCTGCCACGAGTCCTACAACCACAAGGAAATGAATTCTGCCAATAATCAGAGTGAACTAGGAAGGGGACCCTTCTGCAGTCAAGTCTGGAGATGAGAATGAAATCTTGGCTGACACCTTGACGGCAGCCTCCCAAGGGATCCTGGTAAGCCATGCAGACACCTGACCAACAGATCCTGTGAGATAAATGTGTGTGTTGTTTTAAGCCACTGAATTTGTGGTAATTTGTTATACAGCATAGAAAATTAATACAAAAGCTATGGATCCTCTCTGAGAAAAATGTACGAAGACTCATATTCACATAGAATTCTTAGGCAACATTTTAAGCTGTTTAGTGGACCCCTGATTCCCATGAATGGATTCTAGGTTAAGAACCCACTATTCTAGATTGTTTGCCCTGCAGTCATATGCAGAAGGGTGCAAAGCCTAGAAGATTTTGTTCGTAATGTTTTATATTGAACATTTTATTTACTCACTTAATAGTTCACTGCCTTATAATTGAGCATTGTCTACTTCAGGACTGAATTTTCTTTACTTCAGTATCTTTGGAGGTGGGTCTTTTGTACAGTTTTATATTATTTTTCCACTCAGAAGAATTCCCGCCCCCAGTCACTCTCTCCATCTTTCATCCCTGTCTTTCTAGAGGCAAAACCAAGGGAAGATCAGCAGATTTCAATAAGCAGTAAACAGGAACAGCTGATAGAGTGAGGCTAATGAGTTAATCATTGAGTAAAGGCTAATGAACACAATTCGGTAAATGGTTTACATTTTTCCTATATTTCATTGGGAAGTTAAATTTAAGATACAACAAAGTTTTTTCTTTTGATCATAATTAAAATGCAATACAAAAAAAAATCTCTCTTCTAATCTCACTGTTTAAGCAAGTGTTTTCCTTACCGTCTTTCTTCATTAATAATTGCTATGCTCTAATAAAATTAGAGGATGTAGAAAATAATACTTATTATGAATTCTCTAACACTGACATGCAAACATCCTCATTAAAACCAGTGATCTGTTTTGTTGTTTAGAAAAATGTCTGTAATTCTTGCTTTTTATTCTGACTATCCATTTCTTTGCTAAAGAAACACAGTCAAGCTCTAACAGTGTCAACTCCCATTTTTGATGGTACTGAAAGGAAGGGTCAATTTTTCTAAGGGACAAATGGAATTGTAGGGGGAGCTCCAAAGCATTGAGAAGCATAGTACACGTGTCAACTGCTTTCTGTCTTCTCTTCCCCCTCAATTATACTGTTAAGGGTTAATCCAGGGAAGGCAGCAAAAGCCAGTGTCCACAAGACTCCCTGGAACTAGCTTCTGCACTTGTAATATCCGGCTCGTGGAGATGTCCCCATCTGCACCACACATGGGGAAGGCAGCCTACATCTGGGCCAAGTACGGATGACATGGAAGAGTCCACTTGCTTGCTTGGTAAAATGACAGTGACACAAGTCACATGTAGGCATGCCAAGTGATTTAATCTTTCTCTACTTCCCCAGTCACAATTTGGCTTTGCCTATTAATTTTTGTAGGTACCATTAAAAGGAATACCATAGCTAATGTTATATCAGGCCCAATTACGCTAGTGAACTGCTTCTATTTTTTTTCTTTCATGCTGTGGCATTTCCTTTCCCCTGAAAACACTCTTTCACTCAGTCTAGCAATTAACTGCTTGAACAGTATAATAAGGAAGCAATTAAGAGGTGACAGAGAAAAATTAACACTCCATTTCACATTAAAGGCTAAGTGAGTATCCTTGCCATTGTGAGTTAAATGTGTCTTTGAAAACCTTAGTTTGGATGTATTTTCCTTTTGAATAAGGAAGCTAGCTCCGTGTTTTTTGTCTAACATCCCAAACTGAAAATGGATAACTAATTGGGTGCTGTCTGCTTAAACAGGCTATATTAATTGCAGTTTGTTCTGTAAGTGTCAAGGAAAACAAAATCTTTGTAATGTGTAGGCATAATGTATGGCTGCCTTCATTTGAATATGCAGGCCATGTTCTAGTGCAAATAAAGCAAACTCCTGGATGCAGTGTTGCCATGGCAGGCTGCATTTGCATAATAAATAACAGCTATCATGAGACTTTCTTTATGAAGTTCTCTGTTGTGTTGTCAGCTGTAAGAGCCCCCACTAAAGCAGCCAATATTGAGGAAGTACAGTGTGTTTTGCTTGCAAATGTGACATCCAAACCCGAGTCACTGTCAAGAATCCATTATTTTAGTGTTGCTGTCTAAATGGGATGGACTGTGTTAAGTACGTGCAAGGGATACATGTTGAACTGTATCAACACATCCACAAGATGACAAGAGTATGACTTAACTCCAAGACATTTGGTTGGATTAACTCAGGGACATACTAGCTTGTTCTTCTGTGCCAAGGTCTTTCAGCACGATAGTGGTATCTGCAATCTCATCCTCTGTTATCACTTAAGCCTGGGTCAAACAAGTTAGAAAATCCCTCTTGTTTCTGGTGATAGTGATTGGAATGATATTTATTAAAGGGAAGTGGGGTTCTCAACAGCTTTATCCTGTGAGATTCTATTCTGATACTATCTTAGGGCTACTAGAAGTTTCCTGATACTTATTTGTGGGCTTTTCTTTAGGCACTATATCAATTTACTTTAAGTTGGTATTAGCACAGGAAATGTAAATAAGTGGTTATTTTTCCATTGATTTTATATCTTCCTTCCCTTTTTCTGCTTTCAGAAACTTTACTGAATATTTCCTGAGACTCAGAAAGATGGAAGGTTAATTGTGTGTATGTATGTGTGTGTGCGCGTGCACCTGTGTGTGTGCATGGGTGTGTGTTTCCCAAACATTAACTGAAGTGCATGGAATGTGATTAATAAGAGCTTTGCCTTATATGAATTTACACCTTCTGCCAATCTTTTTGGCCCAGATGAGGTCCTGTATTTTTGTTCCCGAGAAAAGAAATCATGGCCACCACCATCATCATCACTTTGGCTACTATTTATTGTGTGCCTACAGCCACCCGACACTGTGTTAAGTGATATAGTGTGCCTCGTCTCATGTAATCCTTACAATTCATATGGTCCCCATTTTAAACCTGAGAAAACTGAGGCTCTGAGTCTGGAGCCAGGATTTGAACTTTGTGCTATTTTACTCCAAAGCTCATGCTCTCTTCACCACTTAATGCCCCAAGGGCAGAATTTTTTAAAGTGAACATTGATGAGAGCTTCCTTAAACAATGTCTATTTTATTTATTTTGTATTTATTTACTTTTTGTGTGGTACGTGGGCCTCTCACTGTTGTGGCCTCTCGCGTTGCGGAGCACAGGCTCCGGACGCGCAGGCTCAGCGGCCGTGGCTCACGGCTCCAGCCGCTCCGCGGCATGTGGGACCTTCCCGGACCGGGGCACGAACCCGTGTCCCCTGCATCGGTAGGTGGACTCTCAACCACTGTGCCACCAGGGGAGCCCAACAATGTCTATTTTAATGACTACAAACAGCACTGTATTTTTTTCTAAAGTCAATGAAAATAGCAGTATTCATGACTCTAGAAATGTGCAACAAATCTGGAGCTGATTCTCCCCTCTTTATAGCCTGATTTATAAGGGCAAAGAAGTTAGAAGTCTGCTCTAGATGGAGGCCTAATAGGTTGTCTTTTATTTCCAAAAAGCAAAAAATGAAAAAAAACCAACAGCAAAACCTCAACAACTCATTTTCAACTTTTAAGAGCTCAGAAAGGTAGTCTAAGCTATTAAAGACTATTTATTATCTTCTTTTTTTAACATTTCATCATTTTAAATTTTCCTTGATCATATGAGAACTTGCTGCAGGTATCTTTATAGAGCAATTTTCTGTAGCCAAGTTACACGTCTTAAAATCATGACTCATAATGGAATTCAGGCATGAGGTGGCTATAGCATTAGCTAAAGAGCACCATTAGAATATGCTGTATTACAAGAAGTAAACAGTTGGGTACTTCAGCTTTTAAAATGAAATCCCTAAAAGCAAGGCATCTATGGCAAATGCAGTAATAATATTTAATAATTGTGGAGAGAGTGGTGAAAATGGCAAAAAGTGACCAAACAGTTGGAGAACCTGGGCAGGTTTGTGTAGTTACAATCTGTCCTGCACCTTCCAGAAGGATTTAGGTATAAGAAAGAATTTCTTGCAACCTAGTTTTCTTTCTCTTGTTTGTGGTTGACGTGATGTCTGATCTGCTGTGTGTTGGGAGGCAAAATTTTTTCCCCTTTCAATATTTCTTTTAAATGAACATGTTCTTCAAGCTATATCATTGTCTATCCAATGAGGTCATTCTGGGATTATTGAAGTTTCTTCTGCACATTGATGGGGTTATAATACCAAAGACTCTAGCTGTTCTTTTACTCTTGAAAATAAATCTTTGCAAAAATAAAATCATTGTTCTTTTTTATTACTCTGATATTATGCCAGTCCTTTGATGTGAAGCAGTAACGAATTCATGTTTCATTATTAGGAAGTAGCTGGAATCTTTTACCATCAGCATTTTCCCCAGTGAGGGCTCACCCACAGTCACATTTCAATGAATGGTTCGAAATTTGACTATGAGAGTACTCATATATAGCAGTATTGCTACCCAGTCAGGAACTTGCACAAAAAAGCCCTTCGTCTGATCATGAAGGGGATGAGTGGAGGTAGGAGGGATGAAAAAAGGAGAGTGTCTGTATAACATATTTCAAGCGACCCCACTCATGTCTGAGACTTCAGGTACCATATGCCCGTGTGTGTGTGTTTGCGGGGGGCTGGGGATTAAAAAATATGTGCCTAGTGCCTTTCCTCCGGAAAGCATGAGAACTTTGCAGAATTTTCAAGGGAGAGAAAGGCCAGGATTCTGTGAAAAGGTCACTGTTTACCCCTCCAAAATTCACGTGTTGAGATCCTAATGCCCGATGTGATGGTATTAGGAGGGATGACTTCTGGGAGTTAATTAGGTCATGAGGGTAGAGTCCTGATGAATGGGATTAATACCCTTATAAAAGAGGCCACAGAGAGCTCTCTCTTCCCTTCTGCATGAGGACACAGAGAGAAGAGAGTCATATATGAACCAGGAAGTAGGCTCTCACCGGAACCCGACCAAGCTGGCACCCTGATATTGGGCTTCCAGCCAGCGGAACTGTGAGAAATATATTTCTATTGTTTATAAGCCACCAGTCTATTAGGTATGTGTTAATAACAGCCCGAGCAGACTGACAGTCACCCCCATGAATGCCAAATGGCAGGAGCAGATGGGACATAACTTTTGTACATTTAATGCCCTCTAAAGAAGAGAGATTACTTGCTGATACTTGCTCTCCTCTTGTCTCCAGTCTACTGCCCTTGGCAATGCAGAAAGTCCCCAAGTCTCTTCCTTCTTCTCACATTCTCTGCCTAGCGCTGGATAAAACACATGCCGTAAAGCTCACCATATCTATCACAAGAGGTTCTCTAAGAAATTCTCTCCACCAGTATCCCAAACTTATCTGAATTTGTCAAGGAATTTGTTACCAGGACATTTTCTGTTAGACTTGTCCATTGCCACCATCTAAGACATTAAAGGAGAGGTCCCAAACACTTCTAGGATGGAGATCCCTTTTTAAAAATGTCAGGTAACTCAACATGATTTAGTGATTGATAAAGGACAAAACACCTGAGTACAACTACAACTCATGAGTGTATAGCTGACCCTTGAACAACACAAGTTTGAACTGCATGGGTCCACTTATATGCAGATATTTTTTTTCAGTAGGAAATACTACACTAGTACATGATCTGCAGTTGGTTGAATCTGGAGATGTAGAACTGCATTATATGCAGATTTTTGACTGTGTGAGGGTTGGCACCTCTAACCCCTGCTGTTGTTGAAGGATCAACTGTTTTTATCTAAAGATAGTGTTTTGTTTTATTAATCACAAAGAGATAAACAGTTACCTGAAAAACAAAAAGTAGCGGAAAATGGTGGTATATATGTATGTGAGAAACACACTGGATATGCTATCTATATATAATGCATGATAAGGTTTTCTTCCAAGATCCCTGGTCCTCAGGATGGGAATCTTGAGATTAAAGGGGTTTTCGTCTTTAGCCAAAAACCCGGAGACTCTCCTGCGCTTTTGTTTTCCTGAATGCCATTCCCCCTAAGTAGTCCAGTCCCCTCGTGCCCCTCCAGCCATTTACAGAACAAATTGTATTTCAGTGCAGGATGACTGTTCTTAGCCCCAAATATTATATAGGTGGATATATTTGTAATTTACCACTCTGTGATATCAGAATCCAATTTGCTCTGGCAGGATAAAAAACAAAAAACAAAAAAAACCTAGCTTTTCAGTTCCTGTTTTCCTCAGCTACTAGTAGAAAGAAAAAGCGACGTTTCTCCATAGTCATCTACTCGTCCTGCTTCCTTCCCCCACCACACGCATCCATGCCAGTCACTTTCTCTCCTGAATCCCACATTCTTTGGCATGTGCTCAGCCTAGGACAGAGTCCAATACCTTTTTTCGCTTGACATTCTAAGCTGAATTTAATTCTTTCAGACACTCCTTCCTAATCAGATACCTTTAAAAATGCATCTCATTGTACTTGCAACATCTCTACCGCCATATCTGCTCGGTCCCCTTGGGGCAAGTGTGTGAGGGCAATAGGGCAGAGGAAGAAGTGTTCATGCTTCTATCCCAGAGCCATCTTTAGGACCCTCAGATCTCCTCTTTCTCTTTGTTCTCTTTCCTGCCAGTCAAATTCTGTCTCATTACAGATGAATATTTTCAAGTACTCACATTTACATATAACATCCATAAGACAACTTTTGTCTACTGCCAAAAAAAAAGGAGGATGATTACATTTCACATATAATTGAAAATGCGGTTGTTCATCACATACATGAAAACCTCAATCAGTTATTTGTAATTTGTCTTTGGTCCTCACATCAGTGCCTTGTTGAAGCCTTTCATTGAATGTGAATGTCACTTACCTTGTGAAATAGCTTTCTGGTAATATATTAGTATTTATTATGTAATTATTGGGAAGAGTATAAGATATTTAGCTCTAATTCTGCTGCTGTCAGTAAAGCCTCATAGGGAGCTAAAGCAGAATTTAAAAAGCAAGTAATAGAGACTTCGGATTGAAAGCCAAAATGCCACTGGGAAAAAGCAGAGTCAGCTGGCCTTTATGCCTTAACAGAGTCTCACATTGTATTATCACAAGTTTAAGAATAAGCATTTTAGAGCTGGGTGAAACTTTGAGATCATCTAGTCCAGCACTCTAATTTTGCATGTGGAGAAACAGGCCTAGTGAGAGAAAGGAAATCACCTCAGGTCATATGGTCAGTGGCAAAGATTCCCAGACATGCAAAGACAGGAACCAAGGTACTCAATACGACTAAAAATTAGCATTAGAGATGTGGTTAAATTACACAATTAATTTCAACATCCTTATTGCCCCCAACATATTTTAAAAAACACATAAGGAAAAAAGTATGAATAGTAGGTTTGTTACTTACAGCCACTAGTACTTGCTTCCGTACAAAAGTGTTTCTTTAGATTTGTGACCCCCAGATCTAATCCAGAAACACAGCATGTGTCAGTTCACACTGTGTTATGTGACATAAAGCTACTTAATATAACCTGACTTAGAGTGACATTTCTATTGCACTGCATTGCTGTAGAAAGAAGTAACACTTTCGTTCACAAGTGGGTAATTATCTTTGCCAGCTGATATTGGTTTGCTATTTGCAGGTAGAAATGAAAAGAGGTATGTTCTTTGAGAGTGTATCCTTAAAAGAGATACCAGGATAAGGAATTTGTGGGATATCTATTTGATAGGGTCACAGGAGTTCAGGCAACATGAGTGAAAGAAAACATTACATTTAACGAAAGATGTATGTTTGCGTTGAGAAGAAATTTGATTGGAAGACAAAGTATAAAAACTTACATAGGAAGCAACCTTAAAGTGGGATAGTGATTATAAGCTAAGAGGAACTTGCTGAAAGTAAAAGGCAAATATCTAAACCTTCCTTACAGAGATATCCACAAGGAAGTTATTTGGATGTAGAAAGATAAATGGTTTGACAGAAAAAAATAACATCCATAATATAAATACCACACACTTGCTTATATTTTGAGCATCACTCTAAGCAGTTTTTAGATTTTAAGTCTTTTGTTCATCACAACTACCCTATAAGGCAGTTACTATTATGGTCATTTTACATTTGGGTTCGGAAACTGAAGCCTGAGAGGTGAGGTTAGGTATATGAGTTTTCTAGGGCTTCTCTAACAAAGTACCACACGCTGGTGGCTAAACAAAAGAAACTTACTGTCTCACAGTTCTGCAGTCTAGAAGTCTGAGATCAAAGTGTTGGCAGAGTTGGTTCTTTCTGAGGCTGTGAGGGAAGGATCTGTTCTGGGCCTCTCTCCTTCGCTTGTAGGTAGCTGGCTTTTGCCTGTATCTCTTCATATCATTTTCTGTGCATGTCTGTGCATGTCTTCTATGCATCTTCGGTGCATGTCTGTCTGTGTGTCCAAATTTGCCCTTTTTATAAGGACACTGGTTATATTTGATTAGGGCCCACTGTAACTTTAACTTAATTATCTCTGTAAAAACCCTCTCTCAAAATTAGGTCACACGCTGAGGTACTGAGGGTTAGGACTTAAACATATGAATTTTGGTGGGACACATTTCAACCCATAACACTAGGTAATGGTTCTAATGTCACCAGCTAGTCATTCAAACCCAGGCAGTCTGCCCCACAGTCTGCTCTGAACCACTACTTTATCTCTCTCAATTTTGGCATCAATATCAATGTTATGCCAAGTGGAACAAAACTTGAGAAACTCATGGGGCTTAATGATGTAAACGTGCTTCCTCTCAATCCAAAATTTATCTGAGATTGAAACCAGACATTGTCCATGCCGAAAACAGTGTCTGATGGAAATCTCACCTGGAGATCAAGTGTGAGGCTGGCTTCCCTTCCCTGACTGCTCTCACATTAGACACTACACACAGCCTGTGTTCTAGGCACAGTCGTTGCCTTGTCCCAAACACTTTTATCTGCACTTTCCCACCTCTAGGCCTTTGCCTCTGCTATTCCTTCTACTTTAAATGCTTTCAAAATTTTAATTTGAAAATTTTATAATCCTTTGAAGTTTATCTCCAACCTCATCTCTCTCTTGAGATCCTCAACCATATCAAGTCCTTCCCTCTTTTGAACTCAAAAAGCTTTTCGAGGATATCATAGCACTTCATGTCATAATTTCTCTTAGGACACTTATCATATCTGTGCATCTGAACCTTTTACTCTTGCCCCCGCTCCATTCACACACTCCTATTGACAAAACCTTTCAGTACCCTTAGTGCTTTTTTAAAAAAAAATTCCCTAGCCTTGTGACAGGGCAAGAGAGGGGCATGGACGTATATACACTAACAAACGTAAGGTAGATAGCTAGTGGGAAGCAGCCGCATAGCACAGGGAGATCAGCTCGGTGCTTTGTGACCGCCTGGAGGGGTGGGATAGGGAGGGTGGGAGGGAGGGAGACGCAAGAGGGAAGAGATATGGGAACATATGTATATGTATAACTGATTCACTTTGTTATAAAGCAGAAACTAACACACCATTGTAAAGCAATTATACCCCAATAAAGATGTTAAAAAAAATTCCCTAGCCTTATACAGGTATAATTGACAAAAATTTTATATGTTTAAAAGTGTACAAAGTGATGTTTCGATATAGGTGTATATTGTGACATGATTACTGCAATCAGCTTAATTAACATATCCATGACCTCACATAGTTACCTTTTTGTGGTGAAGACACAGATCTACTCTCAACAAATTTCAAGTATGCAATATTCTTTTATTACATACAATTGCCATGCTGTAGATTAGATCTCCAGAACTTATTCATCCTGCATAACTGAAATTTTGTACTTTTTGACCAATATCTTCCCATTTTCCCCACTCCCCCAGCCCCTGGCAACCACCATTCTACTCTCTGCTTCTATGGGCTCGACATTTTTAGATTCCACATGTAAGTGAGGTCATACAGTATTTATCTTCCTGTGTCTCACTTATTTCACTTAGCATAATGTCCTCAAGGCACATTCATATTGTTACAAACGGTAGGATTTCCATGTTTTTAAAGGCTGGATTTCATATATATATATAATATATATATATATATATATATAATCTTTATCCATTCATTAATCTATATACACTATTTTTGCCTTTATTTTATTTATTTTTTATACAACAGGTTCTTATTAGTTATCCATTTTATACATATTAGTGTATACATGTCAGTCCCACTCTCCCAGTTCATCCCACCACCACCCCAGCCCCCCTCCGACTTTCCCACTGTGGTGTCCATACATTTGTTCTCTACATCTGTGTCTCTATTTCTGACTTGCAAACCAGTTCATCTGTACCATTTTTCTAGGTTCCACATATATGCATTAATATACGGTATTTGTTTTTCTCTTTCTGACTTACTTCCCTCTGTAGGACAGACTCTAGGTCCATCCATGTCTCTACAAATGACCCAGTTTCATTCCTTTTTATGGCTGAGTAATATTCCATTGTATATATGTACCACATCTTCTTTATCCATTCGTCTGTCGATGGCATTTAAGTTGCTTCCATGACCTGGCTATTGTAAATAGTGCTGCAGTGAGCATTGGGGTGCATGTGTCTTTTGGAACTATGGTTTTCTCAGGGTATATGCCCAGTAGTGGCATTGCTGGGTCGTATGGTAGTTCTATTTTTCGTTTTTTAAGGAACTTCCATACTGTTCTCCATAGTGGCTGTATCAATTTACATTCCCACCAACAGTGCAAGAGGGTTCCCTTCTCCACACCCACTCCAGCATTTGTTGTTTGTAGATTTTCTGATGATGCCCATTCTAACTGGTGTGAGGTGATGGTACCTCACTGTAGTTTTGATTTGCATTTCTCTAATAATTAGTGATGTTGGGCAGCTTTTCATGTGCTTCTTGGCCATCTGTATGTCTTCTTTGGAGAAATGTCTATTTAGGTCTTCTGCCATTTTTGGATTGGGTTGTTTTTTTTTAATATTGAGCTGCATGAGCTGTTTATATATTTTGGAGATTAATCCTTTGTCCATTGATACATTTGAAGAGTTTTTATCATAAATTTATGATAAAATTTAAATGTTAAATTTTATCAAAAGCTTTTTCCGCATCTATTGAGATGATCATATGATTTTTATTCTTCAATTTGTTAATATGGTGTATCACATTGATTGAAGAATACTTGCATCGCTGGGCTAAATCCCACTTGATCATGGTGTATGATCCTTTTAATGTGCTGTTAGATTCTGTTTGCTAGTATTTTGTTGAGGATTTTTACATCTATATTCATCAGTGATATTGGTCTGTAATTTTCTGTGTTTTGTAGTATCTCTGTCTGGTTTTGGTATCAGGGTGATGGTGGCCTTGTAGAATGAGTTTGGGAGTGTTCCTTCCTCTGCAATTTTCTGGAAGACTTTGAGAAGGATGGGTGTTAGCTCTTCTCTATATGTTTCATAGAATTTACCTGTGAAGCCCATCTGATCCTGGGCTTTTGTTTGTTGGAAGATTTTTAATTACAGTTTCAATTTCATTACCTGTGATTGGTCTGTTTATATTTTCTATTTCTTCATGGTTCAGTCTTGGAAGGTTATAACTTTCTATGAATTCATCCATTTCTTCCAGGTCGTCCATTTCATTGGCATAGAGTTGCTTGTAGTAGTCTTTTATGATGCTTTGTATTTCTGTGGTGTCCATTGTAACTTCTCCTTTTTCATTTCTAAGTTCATTGTTTTGAGTCCTCTCCTTCTTTTTCTTGATGAGTCTGACTAAAGGTTTATCAATCTTGTTTATCTTCTCAAAGAGCCATCTTTTAGTTTTATTGATCTTTGCTATTGTTTTCTTTGTTTCTATTGCATTTATTTCTGCTCTCATCTTTATGGTCTCTTTCCTTCTACTAATTTTGGGTTTTGTTTGTTCTTCTTTCTCTAGTTCCTTTAGGTGTAAGGTTAGATTTTTTTCTTTGAAATTTTTCTCGTTTCTTGAGGTGGGATTGTACTGCTATAAACTTCCCTCTTAGAACTGCTTTGGCTGCATCCCATAGGTTTTGGATCGTCATGTTTTCAATGAGATTTGTCTCTAGGTATTTTTTGATTTCCTCTTTGATTTCTTCAGTGATCTCTTGGTTATTTAGTAATGTATTGTTTAGTCTCCATGTGTTTGTGTGTTTTTTTCATTTATTTCCCTGTAATTGATTTCTAATCTCCTAGTGTTGTGGTCAGAAAAGATGGTTGATATGATTTCAATTTTCTTAATTTACCAAGGATTCATCTGTGACCCAAGATGGGATCTATCCTGGAGTATGTTCCATGCACACTTGAGAAGAAAGTGTAATCTGCTGGTTTTGGATGGAATGTCCTATAAATATCAATTCAATCTATCTGTTTTATTGTGTCATTTAAAGCTTGTGTTTCCTTATTAATTTTCTGTCTGGATGATCTGTCCATTGGTGTAAGTGAGGTGGTAAAGTCTCCCACTATTATTGTGTTACTGTCGATTTCCTCATGTATAGCTGTTAGCAGTTGCCTCATGTATTGAGGTGCTCCTATGTTGGGTGAATTATATATATGTGTATATATATATATATATATATATATATATATACACACACACACACACACACACACACACACACACACACACACACACACACACATATATATGTTTGTTTTTGTTTTTGTTTTTTTTTGCGGTACGCGGGCCTCTCACTGCTGTGGCCTCTCCCGCTGAGGAGCACAGGCTCCGGACGCGCAGGCTCAGTGGCCATGGCTCACGGGCCCAGCCGCTCCGCGGCATGCGGGATCTTCCCGGACCAGGGCACAAACCCATGTCCCCGGCATCGGCAGGCGGACTCTCAACCACTGCGCCACCAGGGAAGCCCTGAATATATATTTTTAATTGTTATATCTTCTTGGATTGATCACTTGATCATTATGTAGTGTCCTTCCTTGTCTCTTGTCTCCTGTACCTTATGGGAGTTCCCTTGTATGTTATTTGTCATTTTTCCCTTGTTGTTTTGAATAATTTGTCTTTAATTTTTGTCAGTTTGATTACTATGTGTCTCAGCATCTTTCTCCTTGTGTTTATCCTGCCTGGGACTCTCTGCTCTTCCTGGACTTGGGTGGCTATTTCCTTTCCCATGTTAGGGAACTTTTCAACTATAATCTCCTCCAGTATTTTCTTGGGTCCTTTCTCTCTCTCTTCTTCTGGTACCCCTATAATGTGAATGTTGGTGTGTTTAATGTCCCAGATGTCTCTTAGGCTGTCTTCATTTCTTTTTATTCTTTGTTCTTTTTTCTGTTCTGTTCCAGTGAATACCACTATTCTGTCTTCCAGGTCACTTATCCGTTCTTCTGCCTCAGTTATTCTGCTATTGTTTCTGTCTAGTGTATTTTTCATTTCAGTTATTGTATTGTTCATCTCTGTTTGCTTGTCCTTTATTTCTTCTATGTGTTTGTTCTTTAACATCTTCTTTATCTTTGCCTCCGTTCTTTTCCTGAGGTCCTGGATTGTCTTCACTATCATTATTCTGAATTCTCTTTCTGGAAGGTTGCCTATCTCCACTTCATTTAATTGTTTTTCTGGGGTTTTATCTTGTTCCTTCATCTGGTACATAGTCCTCTGCCCTTTCATTTTGTCTATTTTTCTGTGAATGTGTTTTTCGTTCTACAGGCTGCAGGATTGTAGTTCTTCTTGCTTCTGCTGTCTGCCCTCTGATGGATGAGGCTATCTAAGAGGCTTGTGCAAGCTTCCTGATGGGAGGGACTGGTGGTGGCTGGTGCTGGGTGTTGCTGTGGTAGGCAGAGCTCAGTAAAACTTTAATCCACTTGTCTTCTGATGGGTGGGGCTGGGTTCCCTCCTTGTCGGTTCTTTGGCCTGAGGCGACCCAGCACTGGAGCCTACTCCACTCTTTGGTGGGGCTACTGGCAGACTCTGGGAAGGCTCACACCAAGGAGCACTTCCCAGAACTTCTGCTGCTGTTGTCCTTGTCCCTGCAGTGAGCCACAGCCACCCGCCACCTCTGCAGGAGACCCTCCAACACTAGCAGGTAGGTCTGGCTCAGTCCCCTATGGGGTCACTGCTCCTTCCCCTGGATCCTGATGTGCACACTACTTTGTGTGTGCCCTCTAAGAGTGGAGTCTCTGTTTCCCCCAGTCCTGTTGAAGTCCTGCAATCAAATGCCTGTAGCCTTCAAAGTCTGATTCTCTAGGAATTCCTCCTCCCGTTGCTGGACCACAGGTTGGGAAGCCTGATGTGGGGCTCAGAACTTTCACTCCAGTTGGTGGATTTCTGTGGTATAAGTGTTCTCCAGTTTATGAGTCACCCACCCAGCAGTTATGGGATTTGATTTTATTATGATTATACCCCTCCTACCATCTCACTGTGGCTTCTCCTTTGTCTTTTGATGTGGGGGATCTTTTTTGGTGAGTTCCAGTGTCTTCCTGTCAGTGATTGTTCAGCAGTTAGTTGTGATTCTGGTGATCCCACATGAGGGAATGAGTGCACGTCCTTCTACTCTGCCATCTTGAACTAATCAGTCTATGTACACTTATATTATTTCCAAATCTTGGTTATTGTGAAAAATGCTGCAGTGACCATGGGAGTACAGATATCTCTTCAAGATACTGATTTCATTTCCTTTCAATATATACCCAGAGTGGGATTGCTGGATCATATGATAGTTCTATTTTTAGTTTTTTGAGGAACTTCCATACTGTTTTCTACAGTGGCTGCACCAATTTACATTCCCAACCAACAGTGTACGTGAGTTCCCTTCTCTCCACATCCTCGCCAACATTTGTTATTTGTAGTCTTTCTTTTTTATATACTGAAATTTATTTTTTTCTTTTTAATTAGGTTTTTTGTGCTTCTACAAGAAATTCTTTACTATTATAGTACTTCAGTAATATTTTCTTATATTTCATGAGTTTTAAAATTTTATCACATTTAGGCTTTTAATTCATCTGAAATTTATTTTTGTGTCCTATGGTATGTGTTGTGGATCAAATTTTTTTTTGAATTGTTAACCAAGTGTTCTTATACCCACCAGTTTGTGATATATACCAAGGTCTATCGCATTCCATTTGATTGATTGAATTTTCTTTACTTGGGTTTGTTTCTGGTTTAAATATTTTGTTCTGTTGCTCTGATAATTTTTTTTTAATTTTATATCTTTATTGGAGTTTTATTGCTTTACAATGTTGTGTTAGTTTCTGCTGCACAACAATGTGTATCAGCTATATGTGTACATAGGGGATATGTGGATATTTGTAGTCTTTTTGATGATAGCCATTCTGACAGGAGTGAGGTGATATCTCATTGCAGTTTTGATTTGTATTTCCTTGATGATTAATGATGTTGAATGTCTTTACATATACTGTTTGCATTTGCATATCTTCTTTGGAAAACTGCTTATTCAGGTTGTTTGCTCATTTTTTAATCAGATTATTTCTTTTCCTTTTTTTTTTGCTATTGAGTCATTTGATTTCTTTATATTTTTTGGTTATTAATGTCCTATAAGATGTATGGTTTGCAAGTATTTTCTCCCATTTTTTAGGCTGTTTCTTCACTCTGTTGTTTGTTTACAGTTCAGAAGCTTTTTAGTTTGATGCAGTCCAACTTGTTTATTTTTGCTTTTGTTGCCTCTGCTTTTGGGGTCATATCCAAAAAAAAAAATCACTGCCCAGAGCAGTGTCAAAGAGATTTCCCCTATGTTTTTCTTCTACTAGTTTTACAGGTTCAGGTCTAACATTTTAGTCTTTAATCCATTTTAGTTGATATTTGTATCTGGTGTGAGATAAGGGTCCAATTTCAATCTTCTGTATGTGGATACCCAGTTTTCAAACACCATTTATTAAAGAGACTGTCCTTTTTTCATTGTGTGTTCTTTGCACCTTTGTCAAACATCAGTTTGATGTTGGATTTATTTCTAGGCTCTCTATTTTGTTCCATTGGTCTATACGTCTGTTTTTATGGCAGTACCATACTGTTTTGATTACTATAGCTTTTTAATATATATTGAAATCAGGAAGTGTGATGCCTCCATCTTTGTTCTTCTTGCTCAAAATTGCTTTGGCTATTCAGGATCTATTGCGGTTCCATACAAATTTTACGATTGATTTTTCTATTTCTGTGAACAATGCCATTGGGGTTCTGATAGAGATTGCACTGACTCTGTAGATTAATTGCATTGAATTTGTAGATGCTTTGGATAGAATGGACATTTTAACAATATTCATTCTTCTGATCCATGAACACATTACATCTTTCCAGTTATTTGTGTCTTTTTTGATTTCTTTCATCAGAGTTTTGTAGTTTTCAGTGTACAGATCTTTCACTTTCTTAAATTGATTCCTCCGTATTTTATTATTTTTGATGCTATTGTAAAAGAGATTATCATCTTAATTTCTTTTTTTGGCTAGTTCATTGTAAGTGTATAGAAACACAATTGATTTTTGTGTGTTGATTTTTTTTATCTTACAACCCTACTGAATTTGTTTATTAGTTCTAACAGTTTTTTGGTTGAGTTTTTAGGGTTTTCTACATATGACATCATGTCATATGCAAATAGAGACACTTTACTTCTTCCTTTCCAGTCTGAATGCCTGTTTTTTCTTGCTCTAATTGCTCTGGCTAGGACTTCCAGTACTATGCTAAATAGAAGTAGTGAGAGTAAGAATCCTTGGGACTGATCATAGAGGAAAAGCTTTTAGTTTTTCAACATTGAGTGTGATGTTAGCTGTGGGCTTGTCATATATAGCCTTTATTATGTTGAGATACATCCCTTTTATGTCCAGGTTATTGATCGTCTTTATCATGAAAGGATGTTGAATTTCATCGAGTGCTTTTTCTGCCTCCATTGAGATGATCATATAATTTGTATTCTTCATTCTGTTAATGTTGTACATCATATTTATTGATATGCATATGTTGAACCATCCTTGCATTCCAACAATAAATCTCACTTGATCATGGTGTATAATCCTTTTAATATGCTGTTGAATTTGGTTTGCTAGTATTTCATTGAGGATTTTTGCATCTGTGTTCCTCAGGGAGATCATTTGTAACTTTCTTGTAGTGTCCTTTTATTGCTTTGGTATTAGGATAATGCTGGTCTTGTAAAATAAGTTTGGATGTTTTCCTGCCTCTTGCATTTTTTGGGAAAAGTTGAAGAATGATTACTGATAATTTTTTTTTTCACTATTTGATAGCATTCATCAGTGAAGCCATATGGTCCTGGGCTTTTCTTTGTTAGTTTTTGATTACTGATTGAATCTCTTTACTCATTATTGGTCTGTTCAGATTTTCTATTCATTCATGTTTCAGTTTTGGTAGGTTGTATGTTTCTAGGAATTTATACATTTCTTCTAGATTATCCAATTAGTTGGTGTATAACTGTTCATAGTAATCTCTTATTCTTTGTATTTCTGTGGTATCAGTTGTAACGTCTCCTCTTTCATTTAAATTTTATTTATTTGAGTCTTTTTATCTTCATCCAGCTAAAACTTTGCCAATTCTGTTCATCTTTTAAAAAACTAGGTCTTAATTTCATTGATCTTTTCTAGTCTTCTACTCTCTATTTCATTGATTTCTGCTCTAATCTTTATTATTTCTTTCTTTTGCTAACTTTGGACTTAGTTTGTTCTTCTCTTTCTAGTTTCTTGAAGTTGAAAGTCAGGTTGTTTGAGATCTTCCTTTTTTTAAATGCAGATGTTTATTGCCAAAAAATTCCCTCTTAGAAATGCTTTTGCTGCATTCCATAAATTTTGGTATGTTATGTTTCCATTTTCATTTGTCTCAATACATTTTTAAAATTTCCCTTTTGATTTCTTCTTTGATCCGTTAGTTGTTCAGGAGTGTGTTTTTTAGTTCCCACATACTTGTGAATTTTTCAGTTTTCCTCTGGTTGTTGATTTCTCATTGCCTATCATTGTGGTCAGAAAGGATACTTGATATGATTTCTGTCTTCTTAAACTTTTTTTTTTTGGCTGTGTCACATGGCAAGTGGGATATTAGTTCCCCAACCAGGGATCGAGCCCATGTCCCCTGCAGTGGAAGCATGGAGTCTTAACCACTGGACTGCCAGGGAAGTCCTCTTCTTAAACTTTTTAAGACTTGTTTTGTGACCTAACATCTGATCTATCCTGGGGAGTGTTCTGTACATTTTAGAAGAATGTGTATTCTGTTGCTGCTGAATGGAGTATTCTGCATATGCATGTTATATCCATTTTGGTTATATTATTATTCAAGTTCTCTGTTTCCTTATTGACTTTCTGTTTGGGTGATCAGTCCATTCTTGAAAATGGGGTATTGAAGTCTCCTACTATTATTGTATTGCTGTCTGTTTGTCCCTTCAGTTCTGTTAATATTTGCTCTATATATTGTTAGTGATTCTAATGTGAGCAGGAAGGGGCCTTCCATAGTCTAAAGGAGTATGTGAAAATTGTCATATAGGGAAATAAATGGAACTGGAAGAGTGGGCAGTGTGATTTCAGAAAGCCCTTATCATACACTAAATATTCCGGAATATTATGTGGCTCAACTATTTCAGAAAATGTACATTATAAACTTAGAGTATTTTGCTTCATTACAACCACAAATGGCATCCACAGCAAAATCCTCCATTGCGTGGATCCTAAAGGCCCTTCTTGGGAAGAGGATACCTCCCCTCCTATTTGAGAAGCCCTGTATACCTTGAATTATTTCCCCACTTGATTTATTCACAACCAGTCTTGAAGCTCCTTGAAAGAATGATGCTTCTTGTTTTTAAATATTTATTTCCCTGACAGTTGCCAACACACAGACTTGCACATAATAAAAGCTGAAGAAATTCCTGTTGAACATAATTAAAATATAACTCCTCATCAAGGAATCTGAGAATGGTGTGTTTAAAAATCCCAAATAAATGCTTAAAAATAGAATGGTTTAATTTCCCAATTATATGGACTGATTCTTCAGTGTGGTAAAACTCACTACTCAATCTGTTTATGCGAAAATTTCCTTGCTTAAATAACTCAGGCCACAACTTTGATCATGGCACGAACCAGAATAATCATTTGTGTTTGAGTTTATGAATCAGGCCTTGCCTGGTTATTTAATTTACATCTTACCAAGATCTTACAGAAGGTGTAATCTGGACTGGTTGTGTCTGTAGGTACATGGAACATGGCTCAAACCACTTCCTTTCCTTGTAGCTTAAAGGAGTGGATAAGTGACTCTCAAGCAGCTACGAGTATATGGGGTGATAGAAGGGGTACTAGAATCACCTGTGGAGCATTGGAAAGTCACATCTGCATCCAGACATGTTCTGCCCCTTGGGACATGCCATATTTTGGGGATAAGAACACCCCTTATGAAATACATCAGAATTTTGAGATCAGGAACTAGAGTGTGGGAGCATGCATGTGTAAGTTGAAAAAGTTCCCCATGTGATTCTGATACCACGCTCACTGTATGCCCCCTGTTGAAAACTGCTGGTATAAAACAAGCTGAGGAGTAAATGCTGTACCAATGGATTGTTTGCTCACTCTGCAAACATTATGCCATTTTTTGCTTTGACTCATCCATAAATATCATCTGGGGATACAAAAAGGGCCACTGCACATGTTTGTACAGGTTGTTCACTGCACAAGGGCTTCTGGCCAACATGGTGAATGGGGACTGAAATCCAGCCCATGCTCTACTTACCAAGCTATGAACTCTGGCTAGGAGCTGTAATTACCGGATGGAAGAAGCCCATGTGGCCTAGGGATGGAAGCCCTGAGCATGATACAGTCATTTTAGAGGTTATTACATCTTTCAGGAAACCAAAGCTCCTCCTAGGATAGTGAAGAGTGCTTCAGTGATCTCTAGACTGTTTGATCCTAATGTGATCTAACTTATCTCCAATAGGAAGCACTGGGGTTCCTGTGTTTATTTATTTGCTTGCTCGTAATTTTTATATTTCTAGAGATTGTGTGAAGTCCAACTATTTTTCTTCAGAGTTAGTATCTTGAAATTCCCTAATGAAGGGCATGTTTGTGATAGATCTGAATATTCATTTAATCATATGACAGGCTCTGTAACGGACCTTGAGATAAATAAGATAGTCTCTGCTCTCAACAATCTTCTAGACAAATGATGAAAGCAGAGAAGTAATCACATCATGATAGGAAGTGTGACAAGTGCCATGAAAAAGAGACACCCTAGAGATATTGAGAGTACCGAGGAGGAGCCCCAACCTTGACTACTTCTGGTGTGTGTTTGTGTGCATATGCACATGCATATATGTACATTGGGGAAAAGACTGAGGCTTACCACAGGGAAGGCGATGACTGAGCTGAGTCTTGAGGGAGGAGGAGTTTGAGTAACACTTCAAGTATGGAAGTGAGGTGGGGAGGAGTCACCCAAGCAGGAGAGGCCTGAAAACAAGAAGACCTGGGAGACTAAAGAATGTGTGTGTGCAGAAAGACAAATATTGTGAGATCTCACTTATATGTGGAGTCTGAAACAGTCAAATTCATAGGAGCAGAGAGGGTAATGGTGGTTGCCAGGTGTAAGTAGGGTTGGGGGAGGGGGAAATGGGGAGATGTTGATCAAAGGGTACAACTTTCAGTTATGCAAAATGGATGAGTTCTGGAGATCTAATGTACAGCATGATTATGATAGTTAGCAATATTGTACTGTATACTTGAAATTTGGTAGGAGGATAGATCTTAAATATTCTCACTACCACTCCCACACACAAGATAACTGTGCGGAGGTGATGGATAAGTTATTTGGCTTGAGTGTGGTGATCTTTTCACAATGTATACATATATCAAAACATCAAGTTGTACACTTTAAATATATACACCTTTTTTATGTCAAAGATATGTTAATAAAGTTGTTTAAAAAATAAAGACACATGTATAAAGAAAAGGATGCATGCGGGGGGTGCCTGTTGGGAGTTAATGATGGGAGTCAGGTTTGGAAACATAGTGAGGGAGGGTGAGAAGATGATGGGAAACTACTGCCCAGTTCTAAGTAGGGGAACTGGGCTTCCCTGGTGGTGCAGTGGTTAAGAATCCGCCTGCCAATGCAGGGGACACGGGTTCGAGCCCTGCTCCGGGAAGACCCCACATGCCGCAGAGCAACTAAGCCCGTGTGCCACAACTACTGAGCCTGTGCTCTAGAGCCTGCTAGCCACAACTACTGAGCCCACATGCCACAACTACTGAAGCCCATGCTCCTAGACCCCGTGATCCACAACAAGAGAAGCCACCATCATGAGAAGCCCACGCACCACAAGGAAGAGTAGCCCCCGCTCACCACAGCTAGAGAAAAGCCAGCGCACAGCAACGAAGGCCCAACGCAGCCAAAAGTAAATAAATAAATAAAAATAAGTAGGGGAACTGCTACTGTCAATCTATAAGGGATGGAGTGGAGTGAGGACAAGTCTGAATGGAAGGAGATGGGTAAGAGGGTTGTAAGAGAGTCCTCGCACTCTGGGTTAGAGTAGATGAGTGCTTCAGTTAGAGCAGGGGTCAGCAAACTGCAGCCCATGGGCTAAATCTGGTCCATCACCTGCCTGTTCTTATAAATAAAGTTTTATTGGAAAAAACCATGCCCATTCATTTATGTATTGTCAATGGCTGCTTTTGTGCTACAGTGGCAGAGTTGAGTAGTTGTTACAGAGATTGTATGGCCCATGGAATCTAAAATATTCATCAATACTATCTGGCCCCTTATAGGAAAAATTTGCCAATCTCTAAACTAGAGCAGTGGTTGGGAATGAAGAGAAGTAGATGATTCTAGAGATATCATAGATGGACTTTTAATCTTGTGTTTATTCTTTTTATTTCTTTATTTTACTTCTTATTTATTAAAATTTTCAAACAAGAAGAGAAATAGAGAATAGGTTAATGAATACCCATCATCTAAATTTAAAAATTGTTAATATTTTGTCATATATGCATCATCTATTTTTCCCTGGAGATATAAAGTATATTAGATAGTTACATCATAAATCCATATGAATCACCATATGAATCTCTAAAAAATTTAGGAACATTTTCTCAAATGGCCATACTGGACTTTACACACCTAAGAAAATTAATTTCCTGATATCATGTAATAACCATAAATTTTTAATTTTCTCAGTTATTTCAGAAATACTTTTTCTAGATTGTTTATTCAAACCAGGTTAAGAATCTAATAATAACTAACCATTATAAAGCTCTTACTGATTTTCTTATATGGGAATCATGACACAAATGGTTGTCAAGAATTATTTCCTTGAAAACTCATATTTATGCTGAGAAATATATATTATTACTTTTTCAAGCTTACAGACATAAACAGAGAAGCTGCTTTCCCTAAATTATGTAACTAGTAAATGGCAGAGCCTGGACTTGAACCCAAGACTGTCTTCTTTTAAGGGCTGTAGTTTACACTGTATGCTTTAAAGGACTTGGTGCCTGATTGTGAATTGTGGACGAGTGGGTAGAGGTCAAGGATGAAGCCCAAAGTTTTGGATTGGGGGCCCTTTGAACTGGGGGCCATTCACTGAAAGAGAGAATTCAGAAAAAGGAGCAGGTTTGGGGTCAGGTTTGAGTTCTGTTTTGAAACTTTTGTGCCTAAAGTACTTATGGGATAGAAATGCATGTTTTAGAAAGAGCCCTCTAGGGGCAGTGTAGGGCAAGAATAGAAGGTGGCTAGCTAGGAGGCTATTACTGTGGTCAAGAAGAGAAATGATTGGGGGTCTGGACTGGGGCGAAGGTAGAAATGCATGGAAAGTTTGTGGCAGTTTGGTTCTATTTGCTGAGATGGGAAACACTGGAGGAGGAAAATCAAGAGAAGATCAGAGTGACCAGGGTGTAAAACATGAGGCAGAGACATGATGAGAGAAGAGGTAGGAGATGTGGGCAGCAGTGGTAAGGGGTTTAGACTTTCTTCAGGGCAACGGGGAAGTATGGATGGGTTTTAAGGAAGGGAATGCAGGATCCGATTTATGTTTTTGCAAATTTACTCTGGCTTCTCTGTGGAAAATGGATAAGAGGAAGCAGGGTGGAGGCAGAGAGATCATTTAGAAAATGATTGCAGTGTTCCATTGAAGAGAAGACAAAGACCTGAACTAGAGCAGTGGTGGAGGGGACAGAGAGAAGGGAATAGTTATGAGAGGTGTTGAGGCATTATAGACAAAAGGTGCCACGAAAGGGGTTGTGGCAGTTTAACAAGGTGGCCACGATTCTTTGACACTCTGCCCATTGATAAGTGGAGTCTATTCCCTCCCCTTAAATCTAGCTGGGCTTGTGGCTGCTTTGACCAGTAGAGTATGACAGAAGTGACACTATGTAAGTTCTGAGGCTTGGTCATAAAAGCCAAACCACTCCATCTTGTTCTCTGGAATACTTGCTCTTGGAGTTGTGAGCCGCCACATAAGAAGGTAAACTACCCTGAGATGGGCATCTTGAAGAAAACACAGCTAGCGTTTCCTATGGATAGTCCCAGCTAAGTCACTTCTTCAGCCATTCCCACCCAGGCACTAGATATGTGAGTGATGAAGCCAGCTTGGAAGTGGATCCCCCAGCCCCAGCTGTTGTAGCTCCCAGCTGTTCATGTTACTCCACCAGTCATTTGGGTCATGGAGCTGACCCTCAAGCCATCATGATGTAGAGAAGAGCCAACCCTGCTGTCTCCTTTCTGAATTCTTGACCCACAGAATTGGTGAGCATAAGAAAATGGTTGCTGTTTTATGCCACGAAGTTGTGGGGTTGTTTCTGACACAACTATTGATAATCAGAACAGGGCTAAATATAAAGATGTATCGGATATGGTCTTTGCCTCCCAGGAGCCTACAATACAGGGAGGGAAGTGAGAAAAATACAAAGATGCAAAATAAAGGAATCATATATGCATGTTAATAGTCGTGTAAGCCACACTTTATGAAAATACTGGGCAAAGGCACTCAATAATAACAATACTGTAGTACTTTCTGCCAGTGCTTTATAAGTATTTTACATATTAAATGAATAAGGTCTTATGCATTTACTCCTCACAACAGACCTATGAGACATAACCACTTATTGTGCCTGTTTTTCAGATGAGAAAGATTAAGGCACAGAGAGGGTAAGTAACTTGTCTAAAGTCTCAGCAGTTTGGATTTAAACCCATAGGTTTGGCCTTAAAGAGTCCTTGCCTAGTACCCCTATGGTGTATGTCTTCTTTTAGTCATGAGATATTAGTCATGGGATAATAGGGAATCTGAGAACATGTGCTCACACCCCATGTTATCTTCCATAGGAAATTTTGAATTGGTTTTTCAGTGACAGAGGGATTATGGAAAACTCCAATCCTCCATGTAATTAAATAAATTACAAGTTCCCCAAATTCCTCTTTCTTCTTTACCTTTGCATGGCTTGCGTCTTCACATTTTTTGTCTGTCTTTAGTTAAAATCCATGTTTTCTTTCAAAACAAACTTCATTTGACAATCCTCTGAGTTTCTGCATGCATGCAAGGGTGAATGGAATGTTTCCTGAGACCAGCATCCTACAGCTACATAGCAGCAGCAGCATCTTGTGGCTCCTAAGGAGAAAGGCACTTTGGGATTATTCCACGCACCTCCTCTTTTGCTGGATCACACCCACTAACTTGCCTTCTTAGAACATTCTCCCTGATCCTGGACTTAATTCTATTCTTGGCTCAAAAATATTGTTTGACTTGGGCAGAGTTGGTCAAATACAAATATAATTACTCCACCAGGACCCCCACTGCTGCTCAACAATCCTTTTGATTAATTTGGATTTCCTAGGACACTCCTGCTCAGAACATTCCAGACTCCCTTGCTTCACAACTGCAAGCCCACCCCTCACCTCCTATTGTATGAGCTCCCCTTCTACCTCAACACATCTCCCACGTAACTGTCCTCTCCTCACGTCCCAACTCACCTCGCAGATTGTGCCTCTTCCCTCCACGTCTCCCTATACCTCCGGGTGTTCCTAACCCCATTGTGTGTCACTACCTTCAAAACCGTGCTTCTTCAGTTACCCCCTTTGTCAGCTATATTCAGTGTCTCCTACAAAATAAATTTTAAAAGGCATAGGTCACCTCTGTCTTGAAACAGACAAGCAATCCCGCTCTCCAGATTAGTGTCAGGTTTATTTTTCCCATTCTCTTTCAACCCCTTTCCGTATATGCTGTATTTCCATATAAGTCTGTTTTATACCCTCCCCTCCATGCCTCCTTGAAACCTGCTTATTAAGCGTTGTACTCTACTTGTACTGTTAGAGGTCCAGTGACCTCCCGAACTCCAGTCTGCTGGCCTTGTAACAGTCCTTGCCCCCTTGAACGTCTTGCAAGCTTCTCATAACACTTCTTCAAAACCGTTCATTCCTTGCAAATCTGGGATTTAGAGGAAGGCTGATTCTCCTCCTTTCTCAATAATGGCACCTTCTGTGGTTCCTTTGCCATCTTTGCTCTGCTTCCAGCTGCGGCCATTCCCTGAGATTCCCTTCTACCTCTGTGGAAGACAGAGAACCCCAGTGCTCAAGACTGAGCATTTTTGCAGCATTCATCCTCCTGTATCAACTCCAAATCATGTCTGAAACCTTGTCCTCCCTTAAAGCTACTTCTCTTCCTAATAATGACTCTGAACTTCAGAGTTGCCTTTGACTTCTCCCTCTTTCTGCCACTAATTATGTGCTTGAGGCATAGAAATCCGTGCAAATATTAGCATAAGAAAAAGTAATTAGGAGGCTACACCTGCCACACATACACACAAATCACATAGTGAATTCTCAGAACCAAATCTAAGTGATTTTTGGATTATTTACTCTTTCAGCATAATGTGTGCTCAGGCTTGGATTGTTGAGAGTGTGCATTAACAGCCCCTTCCAGAGTTATAGTCTGGCATCCTAATAGGCTTACATTGTGGAACAGCCATCTTATTTAATAGTTTGAAATTTGGGATTCTCCTTTCTTCGAACGCAGAAGAAAGCAATGTTCAAACCATGTTAATTGATGTGTTTTGATCAAGAAGAAACCAAGGTTAGTATGAGGCTTATTTCCACAGTGACTAAGTGGAAGAGTCAACACATCAGTCTTTCCGAGCCCACCATAGAACTCTCATTTCCATTCTTCTATCCAACAACTGACACTCTAAGTAGCTCAGATTCAAATGCAAATGCAAGCACGAGAATGCAGACACTTTGAAATCAATAACATCGTTTTGTCAGGCAATTCATTTAGTATTTCTAAAAACCAGTGAAGTTTAAAAAACAAGGGAGTTGAAAGCTTGCTTTCCTGTTCCTCGAGTTTTAATGAGCCTATTCCTCACTCTGGGACAGAGAAGCTCTCATTATAACTTGTCAATAGAACATTAGCACCCAAGATGGAGGGAGCCCTATGATCCCAGTTAATTTTCTTTCTTTTTTTCCCCCGTCTGGATATAGTTGAAAAATCTTCTAATGGGAAAACTAGCCATTTATTTGAACTGCCTCTTTCTAACTCATAGATTCATCTACTTAAGCATAGCATGTTACTCTTACCATGTTGGTAAAAATGTTTTTGACTGAGACTTTCTATGCTGAGATATTATGTGCTTATAAATAACATGCAGCTCTCTTCCCTCTCAAATGAGCTCTGTGAGGCTGCATGAAGAGACTCCAGGCAGCACACTGAGCAGTCCGTGCTGCCGGAGCACTTTTATGCCCCCCTCCCCCATACTTCGCCTTAGCCTTTGGAAACGGGGGAAATCAGATTTAGGATTCCGTTTTAGAGGGGGCTTTTGGAGTTAGAGATGAACACAGGGGAAGAGTAGGTAGCGGAGGGAGCAACTCGCCTTCGCCCTGAAGTTTTCACTTGATGTTACAGCCCTTGAAACCGTCAACAAATGTGAGACGAAGCAAAGTATAAGCCACCCTGGTTTCCTTTGCTGTGCCTGGTAGGTGGTTTCATGTGCTACCATGTTATATGAGTTAGGTTTTGCTGTTTTTAATTATGAGGCCTCATTGACCATTAGGTATTGCTGTGATGTAACCTTTTAGGAAAAAAAATCTTGCTGCTTTTTTCTCCATCTGCTGTACAGGTCAGTCTAGTGCATGTAATAGACCCTTTAATCATATAATGCTCTTTCACTCCCCAGATCATCTACCGTACACCCACTAGCCAAGCTAGTATCCAAAACTGAAAGAACCAGGCTCACATTCCGTGTCTTGTTGGAGTAGTCTAAGAGACTTCTAGAAATTGAACTGGATGTCCTTGTTCATTTCCAAAAGCTGTTTAAAGCAGCGAAATAATCCCAGAGACTAGAATTTTCATGATCATTCATATTCTACCAAAAGCCCTATTTGGTTTGGTTTCTAGGATGGTCTATTAAGTCGTGTGGATGTAGCTACAGTGCATTCACTCAGTAAACACGCATTCAGTTCCACAAGCCTTTTTATGAACATCTGTATGTGTCAGGCACTGTGCTTGGCACCAGGAATACAAAGGAGAAAACACAAGGTCCTCACTCTTTAGGGAGACTGTGTTCTGTCTGAAAGGAAAGATTTGTGAACAAAAAAAATACACTAAGGTGTGCTAAGCATTCAAATAGAAGGAGAAACCACAAAACTGAGTGCCATGAGGAATAACTAACGAACAACCCAAGGCTGTCTTGGCTCAAGTTCTTTTCTTTTCCTTTCCTTTAGTTCCTTTTGCCCTCACCAATTTTAGACAATTGTGAGTCAAAGCCCTTTACATGTGTCTTTGCAACAAAAATATCTGATTAACAAAAGAGATCATCAAATTCATGCAACTAGCCTGCTTAGTGATGCGATATTCTCCACAACAAATTGGATTATGTTTACTGTATTTGGAGACACTTTTTGCTCCTCATGAGACTCCAGGTTCTGCAATGTTAGTCAAAGTTTAAAATACAGCCTGGCAGGATACTTAAAAGCATACTCTTGACTCAGTACTTTCATCTTCTTCACCTCATTCTAGAAGCAAGATGGCAATAATGTGCTTTATAGTCACATAGGTCCGAGTTAGAATTCTGGCTCTGATTCTTGCTAGTTGTGTAGCCCTGAGCAAGTTACTTTGTCCATCAGTTTCTGCATCTGTAAAATGGGGATAATAATCGTATGGGTTAATGTGTGGAAAGGGTTTATCTTTGTGCCTGAGGTATAGTCAGTGCTCAGCAAATAACAGCTCTTACTTTTATAATTCTCTGTCCTAGCTTAAGAAAACATACAAATAAAAATGATACCTGGATTCTAGTCCCAGCTTTGGGACTAGCCCCATGGTTTGGAGTAAACTGCTAGTGTCTATGTTTCCACCTGCACTATAATGACAGCTGCATTGTCCCTTTTAGTGCTGACAATCTGTGGTTGGCTTATTGCTTGGAGTGTCATTGTGAGCTCCCGGGCCTAACAGTCACCCTGGATGTCCCGCAGGGTCTAGGAGCACCCTATGTCCTGTGCAGTATCAGGATAATGTTCTGCTCCCAGAAAGAGGTTCCAAAGGCATTAAAAATGATGTCCCAGAAGGCTTGATAATGATTTGTTACCCAGAGTTTTAAATGGTATGTAACTGCTGAGGAGGCAAAGTCTTCTATTAACCCCATAGGGGTTCTCTTAACTGTGTAGAACTAAAGAGATTGTCACTCAAAAGAGATCTTAATTCTAAGGTTTATCCAGTTATGCTTCTTTTTCTTTTCTAGCAAAGATGCTGAAAATGAAAAAAAAGGAGGAAAGATCGAGCATTTTGCCATTACTGCTCAAAATTTCTTTGAACTTGTTAACCCTGTGGTATTCTCAGAAGCAGTTGAGTGCTTGTTATAAAACTACCCTGCATTTTTATTACATCTTGAGTATAAGCAACTCAGAGCACTTGAGTTGAAATCTCATCCTATCATCATGAAATCTCATCCTATCTCTGAAGTATTTCTCTGCAAAAAAGCAAAAGCACCATGTCAGCCATGAGTCAAATTAGTCACTTTACTCGGCTAGCTGTAGAGGATCGCATTCCAGTGACTCTTATCTCTCTAGCCAGCACTCCTTGATGTTGTTTGAATTTCCACAAGGTTTGAGGCAAAGGGTCTTGTACACTGGGAATATATTTGATGACACTCCTCTGTCTGCCCCCTTCTGTCTGCCAGGGTCAGGGTGAGCCAACCCTTATTTGGCTTTTCCTATACCAAACAAGAAACAAAAGTGGGGTAAGATTGGAGGGTCCCCAAAGGGGGAAGTACCCTGTTCCACTTTCATAATTCAGCCCATGAAGATTACTTCCACACAGTTTTATCCAGAAGGTTCACACATTGAAATAAAGCAACTGAGCGACTGTGCTAGAGCATCTCTAAAAGGTGTTGGTCCAAGCCAGTTTGTTCCCAGGCTGTGTCCTGTGTAGACATTATCTGACTAATTCTTTTTTTTCTCTCAAAGCTGCTTTCAGGTAACAGCAAGGATGTTGTGATGAAATGCCTCTAACAGCCTCAGGACTCAGTCTGATTTCCTCTATCAGTTTGGTTTCCTCTATCGCCATACCCCACACTCTGGACTGAACTTTTGATTTCTAGGATGAGTTATGCTCTCTAAACAACTTAAGGCGCACGCGCACGCACACACACACACACACACACACACACACACACACACACACACACACACACACAC
>NW_006779031.1:2531094-2538738 GCF_000442215.2 Lipotes vexillifer | reverse complement strand
CACACACACACACACACACACACACACACACACACACACACACACACACACACACACACACACCATGAGCAACGCTTGTATTTTAGGTCTCAACTTAAATGTCACTCCAGGAAGCTTTTGTCTCCCATAAATGACTCTGCTCTGTGCTCTATGGTATCCTGTCCTTTCCCCAAACAGCACTGATCATATAGTTATCATTTTGCTCTCTTCCATTAGACTTGCAGGTATTCTGAAAGTAAAGATGTTGTCTACTCAACTGTTTTGCCACCAATGCCTAGTACAATGTGCCACAACTGTCGAGTAAATTAAGGGATTGATTGGGTATTTTACTTTCAATTATTTATTTTGGCATTTCACATTTAACCTCATCAAATACCACAGCTTTTGTTAGATAATCACTCAAATATCTTTAACTGAGTCTTTTAATAAACCATACCTGTAGATTCCTGGTCTTTTGGGGCCTTTATATCCTAATCACATCACCATGAATCTGTGATGCAAACATTTAGATCTTTGTAGTCCCTTCTACTTCCAAACTGAAACATATCTCCAGGTTAAACTACTATGATACTAAATGGTTGCATATCCAGTTCAGATTACAACTAATTTTCCAAGAGAAATTAAAGAAACTGGCTACTAAATGTCATGTGTAAATGCATATCTCTCTGTACTAACAATGGATCTGAACATTAATAAATCCCCCCACTTTACTATCACCACTACATACCCTGTGATGAATGTAAAAGTTTTCAAATGAACTATCCATTTGAAGATGAAGATATACTTGCTATTGGTTTTGTTGCCTTGGAGTTGACTCTTCCTAGCTTTCTAGAATGAAGATGTATAAAACTTGTTTTTGTATCTAGAGGAATATCTGTTCATACAGTTATCACTTGACGTATTTATGCTTGTGCATATTGGAAGCAGTTGTAATATTTGTTGGGCAAAGTGTAAATAGAAGTGGATAAAAATATAGACTCTGAACTGTATGCTTATCATCCATCCAAATCATTCCATACAAAGAGTAAAGAATGTTTGCACGTCACTACCTGCTCAGCTGGGCCACCAGACCTGGCTTTCTGTGCCTCTTACTCCTTATTTCTACCTACTGAAATTCTAACCATCTTTTAAAGATATCCTTAAATTTATCCTCATTAACAACCTCCCCTCCCCACCACCACCATGGAAAGGGATCTCAGTTTCGCAGAGGAACTCGGAAATCATCTAACTCAGTAGTTCTCAACCTTGGCAAAATGTTAGAATTGCTCGAGCGAATTTATAGAAAATACCAAAGTCTGGATCCCAAATGAGATCAATTAAATCAGAATCTCTTGGTCTGAGATACAGCCCGAGCATCAGGATGATTCAAAGTATGCCAGATGATTCAAATGTGCAGCCAAAGTTGATAGCCATTGCTCCAATGTGGCTGGATCACGAAGGGTGAGGGTGTAGGGTGGCGGCAAGGAGGAGAGAATGGAAATGTTGGCAAGGCTCAGCTATGTAGGCCTTATAATCCCTGCCAAGAAGTTTGGCCTCTGTCCTGGAGGCCATGGGAGCCAAAAAAAGGGTTTTAACTGGGAAGCAGTGTGATCACTTTGGTGTTCAAGGAATTAAAGTTCTTTCATTTCTCTGAGCTTTCTTTGAACAATCATTTAAGCTGTGAGTGGAGTAGATGACTTCCAACGACCTTTCTCATCTAACAGGAAATTATTGGCAGAGTCATCATTCCTAATAGAAATGCTAGAACTAATGCCTCCTATAAACAGAGGCTCTTCATCTTCGCCTAAATACAGGCTTGTGCACAACATAGTAATTCCTTTAGAAGGAAGGTTCTTCTAAGGGATTTTTAGAGGGCATGGCTGCTAACAATCAGCTTCTGCATCACCAAGGAACTGACCTCGATGGGATAGAGGGCCTGTTAATTAGCAGAAAAGGCCATGCAGGCCAAAGCTTACAGAAAGATTTCTCCTTGCTCTGGAAACAGAGACTGGCAGCTGTGGGACACTAGCTCCAGGCTCTTCCCTGCCCTTATAAGTATGGGTCAAGAGTCCGACATGGATATTTGTTGAATTGAATTGAACACTGCTTTTTAAAATCATACTTGAAATAATCATAAGCAGACAGGCCTTTAGTTTCTGACTCTCTAGTTCTTGACTATACATCATGGGTAAATGAGGCTCCCAGAGAGGTGACCTCTGAATATGGCATTATGTGAGCATGCACATAGAAACATTTACAGATACTGTCAGTAATTCATAATTGTCACTTTTTGAAGGGCTAGGGAAACATTACCAGATGAAATAATGGAAACTGAATCTGGCTAAGTTGTCTTCAGTGGCATTTCAGGTCACCCTTCCTAAAACTAATAATGCCCATCATTTGCATTGGGCTGGGAAACAGTCTGCTTGGTAGGTATTGTAAGTAGTTGCTTGGGCATGGGCAGACTTCGTTGCGATGCAGAGGGGGCCATGCACGTGGATCTGGTTCAGAATATGCTCCAGAGATCCACGCTGTGTGCATTTAAGTGCTGGAGTCTCATCTCTCCTGCCTTCAGCCAATGTCAGCTTCTTTTTCCTCTCTCAGATTCATAGAAAAACCAGCACATCTGTTTGAAATTATATTTACTTTTCACTGTCATCTGGAAGAAAAGGCTTTTGCTAATGAAACTGGTGAATTAATATGGAGTGCTTGGGACTAAATGTGATGGATACTCTCGACAAACACCTGCACCATTAAAGGCAATTTTCTGAGACCAAATGCTGTTTTAGGGAAGATAGAAGCTACTGTAATTGAAGTCTTGGGGAAACGTGACCCTTTATGCCTTCCGTTGCACAGAAATCATCACATGTTGTTATGTTGAGGTAAGCATAAAATTTCAGTTGCATTTTGAATCTGAAAATGAGAATGCCCTAGTTTGCCCCCATTTAATTCTCTGGCTATATCAGCTATTTATCCCTTCCTTTGCTGGGCAAGAAAGAATTAGGGATTAAAAAAAAAAAAAGAAGAAGAAACCACCAGAAACAAGAAATCTTAATCCATGTAATTACTCTAATTGGCTAATGGGAGTCTTTTCTCAATAGCAGACAATTCCTTGCAGTTTACGGACACGTGTTTACATTTCAAGAGGATTCAGTAAGAGGGGTTCACTTTTCTGTCTCTCGTTACATGGACGAGCAGAAAACATGAACATGCATGGTGCAAATTCTGGGCAAACAGATGCAGCCCTTGAAATTTTCCTCCAAACAACTTGTTTTTCTTAAGTTTCCACTCCACTTTTTTTGTTGAGATGATGCCTAATGAAGTATTCCTTAATGGCAGCACCACTAATAAAACATAAATCAAATTGGGCTCAATATACCATTCATATGCTAGAAAGAGGCAGCAGTGTGAGCTGGCACTTGTTTCCAGCTGTTTTCTTGTCATTAGCTTTTAATTTCAACAGCTACCTACTTGGGCCGCCCCTCTCTTTTCTCAGCTCAGGTATTTGTGCTGTTAGTGTGATTGTCAGTTCTGTTCTGCTTGAAAGGTTTCAGTGTACGTTGCTATGGTTACAGGTGCCAGAATTGGAAAGAAATGAAGGAGGTATCAAGTGTTTGACGTAGCTGTGATGAAGGCTTAGTGCTGAAATATTAGCTATTACTTTGGCGGATTCTATGTTATTTGACAATGAATCCATTTTAATAGAATATTTAAATGCATTCTTGAATATATGGTACATCAAAATGGAAATACGGAAAGCTGGATTTAAAGTAAATGAATATTTTAAAACAGTTTTGAGTGCATACCCTATGGGACACTTGGGAACGAAATGAACACTGTTAGTGTAATAGGTAGTATCACCTAAGTAATATGGGCAATTTTATTAGCTCCCTGCGACTCCTTAGCATACCACTGTCTTCTTGTTTTCTCTTCATTTGTTTTCTTTTTTCCTCAGCAGCAGAGCTTGAATTCTGTAAATTTGGTATTTTGGAGATGAGTGCTGCAGTTGTTAAGGTACGTGGGGAGACAGGACTGGTTCTGAGGTTCCGCAAAAGTCCCTTTTCTGTTTGCTGCTGGAAATGTTAGAGGACAGGCCTGGGGTATTGGCTGTCTCCCTCTTTCCACCGGGAGACACTCAGGAAAGCTGATTACAGGGTGTCACCCTGGATCTTGCTGCGATGCTCTATGTCCCTACCTTGCCGTTCAAGATGATCATCCCTTCTGAAAGGAGTCAGACATGCTGCTCCCTGTTGCTAATCTTCCTCCCCAGCCCCCATTCTTTGTGTCTCTGGGGCCTTGCTACTCTTCTCTTCACTCCCATGGTCTCCACGGTGGCCTCCCCAGCTTCCCACAGCACTCGCACCAAGCTTTTCCTGGCCTACTGTGTTTCGTATCTGTCTCCTTTCACTCAGTGATTTGAGGGAATGAAGACCTTTGTTTCTTTTAAAATAATTTTGAGTTGAACAAACCTTGGAGCGGTCTTACTGCCTTCGTACTACTCTCTGCATGAGGAAAACCACTGTCTTACTATTCTTGGTGTCTACAACATGCGTGGAATAGAGCATGGTGGTTAAGAACATGGACAGGACATTGGAGCCCAAAGCCTGGATTCCCAGCTCTGCCACTTGCTAGCTCTGTGACCTTAGGGAGATTGTTACTTAACGTCAATGGGCCTCAGTCTCCTCATCTGTAAACTGGGATTAATAATTGAAACTAGTCCATATAGTTTTCATTATATATATATATATATATATGTATATATATATATATATAATACATATATATGTGTTTTGTGTGTGGTATGATGGAGATCAATTTCATTTTATTCTTTATAGCTAACCAGTAATTCTAGCACTGTTTTTGGCAAGTCCATGCCTTCTCTGTCCTATTCTGTTGCCATTTATGTATGACCCTATTTGGGGGGCTTTATTCTGTTTTATTAGTAAATTACTCCATCTCTGGACTTCACTGTCTTAATTACTCTATATTTATATATATATATATATATGAAGAGAGAGTCAGTCTTAGAATATTAGATAGGCACACATTAAGTAGTATTAAGTAGTATATAAATGTTTGTTTTTATTCAACAAATATTTATTTTCTACTATGTGCCAAGCTCTGTACTTGACCCTGGGCATAGAACAGAGCAGGGAACAAAATAGATTTGGTCTCATAGAGCTTATATCTAGTGGAGAAGGCAAGCAGTAAGGAAGTAATTACAATAAAGGGTGATGAAAGCTAACAGTTCTCGCAACCCACAGTTTTCGGAACTGTCTAAACATGTCATCTCATGAAAAACACCTGTGGAGCCATGACAAGGAATGCTCTGCTCTCTGAAGTGTTTGGGTCTACCTAGACAGATCCATGAATGAGTAAAGGTAGTTGGCCTTTCAAGAAGAACTCCCACAGACGATTCAGGCTGGAGGGACCGTGTGACTGACAGCAATAAAAGTTTCACTTAAGCCGGGGTCTGGCTGGGACTTTCGTGCTTTTACAAACAACACAAAGGACCTAATTCTCTAATAAGCAGAGCTACCAACAGCAGTCTGTACAATAACTTTTAGAAACCTGACCTTGTGACCCAGAGGCCATCCTGAAATCACTGCGCCCGCCTCCCCCGCTTTCCCCCATCACTCAATAAACGTCCAGCCTGATCTATTGTCCTGTCGAAGAGAAGGCCCATGAAATAATTAACAATCCCCTCTCTGTTCTGCAATACTTACTCCAAACGTTGACCATTCAGAGGCTCTGGAAAGACTAAGCAAAGATGATGTTCTTACCAGGTGATTAGATGACAAAGAGCCCGCTGCCAGTCTTCCGGAGCACTGTTGAATGCAGACCATGCCTCAGCATTCCTGGAAGCAGCATAATTAAGAGCTGGCCCTTGTTAAAGGACTAACTTCTTCCCACCCTAGAGGCTTGTCTGGTTACAACAGGACTACTAAAAAAAAAATTGCGACTTTGCCTTGTTTTGAGTCTCTCTATTGAAAGATTCAAAGCTGTGGGTTGTGTTAATGCTTCTAGTTACAAGGGAATGGTTTAGCAGTCGATGTACCACTATGGTAACTTTCTATTGAAAAAAAAGCCCTATTATGTAGGTTTGTGGAGCTCTTTGCTTTTAACATGTCCTTGCAGAAATTTCTGAGCAGTAACTTTGGTGGGAAATAGGAGGAGCAGAGGTTTAGAGTTCTAAAAGGGAAGGCTTGGGCTTTGTTTGGTCCCTAGTGCCAGGACTGAGAAAAATCACACAGCCTGTGGTCAGAGTAGATGGAGAGACTTGCCTGGGTTGGCCTGGAATGTATCTTAACAGAAGAAGGGAGCCAAAGGTCAGAACCAGAAGGACTGCATCCACTTTCAGAGCCATAGTCATATGCGAGGCCACAGTGAAGAGTTGAAGCAAAAGCTCAGAAGATGAGGATATAAGGACAGGAAGGCTGTAAAAACAGTGATTAAGAGCATGGCCTCAGAGACAGGCTACCTGTGTGGGTGTAAATCCGGGCTTTGCCACGTCCTTGCTGTGTATGACAGTTACGTAACTGTTCTGTGTTTCTGTTTCCTCATCTGTAAAATACAGGGAGAATAATGCTACGTGCACGTGACATTCATTTATCCGCTTGGTCTTAGATTTATTTCTCGCCCTTCCCCTGCCTCATAGGATTTTTGGGAGGACCAATAAAGCTTTTGTATATAAAGCATTTGGAATAGTGCAGGCAATTAGTAAGACATGGTGGTATTTGAAAAGTTAAGGTCTGAAAAAGAAATATAAGACAGCTGGACAATATGAGCAAATATGACTAAGAGATTAAACATGGCAGCATAGTGACATTGCTCTCTACCGCCCCTAGGACCGGCTCCAAACAGCTCCTTGAACAGATATCTCCACAGCCTGCTTGGGTACCTTTCTGTTGTCTGCCACAACACAAAGAAGAATCTGGGAGGGAGGAAGAGATCATTGTCCAAAATACAAGGCTTCTATGAGGGATGACATTTGCTTCTCACTTCTTTGAGGGCACTAGAAGAACATATAGGTGGTACAGGCAGCCATCCAAAAACATTTTTAACACAGCCAGATATGTGCTGTGAACAAGTTGTGTGATGCAGCACTGAACAAAGTACATTAGCTTTTAAATCTGGTAGAACAGAATTTAAATTCCTGTATCGTCACTTTCTCCCCTATAACCATGGACAAGCCACAAATGTTCTCTGCACCTCAATTTCCTCATCTTTAAAATGAGTGATGGTACTACTTATTGCATTGTGAGGATTAAATAAAACATATGTGTAAAGCAGCTAGCAGATTGCCTGGCTTAGAATCACTGCTTAATAATAGATGCCAGTTTCTATCCTTCCTTCTCCTAGAGAAATTACAGACGCAATCATGACCTCTCAGTTTACTTAACGTGGGGTAAAATATCACTCACTCTCTTCAAGTCTGCCATCATATTATCTCCTGTTGGCCGTTGTTCTTCCTTGCTGGTTTACCTCCTTGTCCAGGGCTGAGCTGTTTAGCGCATCTATTTGGAACTTTGGCAATGTCCTTTTCTGTCCATGGACTGACAGAGTGCAATCTAGATCATCATGCACAGAGAGAAAGAGTGGGCTTGGGCTCCCTCCAGACCAGTGTTGCTGTCCAAAGAAGCCCACTGGGGCATGGCAGCAGGA
>NW_006779031.1:2520506-2531069 GCF_000442215.2 Lipotes vexillifer | reverse complement strand
AGGAATCCCAGACAGTTCTGACCCTTGAGGTGAGAAGAGAGGGAGCAAAGTGGTACAGGGTGGTCTGGTTTAGCTGGAATGGGACCCCAGACTGTGGCTGGAGAACCTGGAGTGGTATCCATCCTCTAGTGAGGAGGACTAACGGGTACATGGTCAGCAGCCGTGGCTCTAGCCAAATGGGCTTCAAGTCAGCGTAGGTCTCACTGCCCAGTAGGATAGTAGTATAAGTTCATAACTGACATGACTACATAGATTTATGGATTATCTTCTACATGGCAGTGGATGGGACTTGAGCATGACAGTGCCTGAGCTTAGGGTAGTAAGACTCATAGTAGAGGCCCTACCAGCTGGTGGGGCTGAGTCTTCTCGGGCCTCTCAGGCCCAGGGTCTTTGTGGATTGTGCCTATAGCTGCAAGGGCTGGGGAAAACTGTCTCTCCTGCCAGAGCTTCCATGCTGAATAATCATAGTTTCTGCCATTCCCACAGCCCTGTTATCTTATACATTACCTTGTTTTACAGCCCTTGCTAATGGGACAGCCCTAAGCAGCCAGGTTGTACGCCACATGATCTTGCCCTCACCTCTCTCTCCACCCGGATACTACAGCTTATTGAAGAGCAGGTAGAAACCTGGCCAAAGAGCAGCCATTCATTAAACCAGCCATTCGCCTATGAGGTGGCCTGGCAGTGACACCTCTATTCCATAGGAATAAGCTAGACCAGTCAGGTTCTAGCTACAGGAAATATAAAGGGAACTAGATAGCAATGGGATTCTAAGGTGTGAAAGGCCCAAGTAGAAGCGGTTATGAGGGTCCAGGAGCAAGTTGAAGTCATAAGGAAACAAGAACTATGGGCAGAGGCTGGAGCTATGTCACTGACAAAAACAGAGAAAAATGGAAGGAAGCCAGATGAAAGTGAGAGAAGAGAGAAAGAACCCAAAGATCAGGTTATACATGAGTCAGATTAATCATAGAGCACTAGAGGAAAAGTCCAAGAATTCCTGCTATCGAGGTTCCCAGAGGTATCTATCTTTGATCCAGTTCCAGTGATCTTAAGGCCTGGTCATAGTTTGGTCTCTGGTTGTGGTGGTTAAGGGATGGATAGCTGTTGTAACAATGAACCTGCATTCTCAGTGGCTTAATACAATCACCCTTTCTCACTTCATGTCTAATACAGGTGCTTCCAGTGAAGCACCCTTCCACCTGTGCTCACTCAGGGACTCAGGCTCCTTCCGTCTTGTGGCTCTGCACTCCTCTAGGTCCTTGGAGTCTCCTGCATTCAGCTGTTGGATGGGAAAAGAGACCATGAGGAAGGCATACCTCCTCCTTTTTATCCACTTTGTCCTGTAAGTGACACACACTAGCTTCTGCACATTCCATTAGTGAAAACTAGTTTCATGGCTGTACCTGGTTTCAAGGAGTCTGGGAACTAGAGTCCCTGGCTGGGCAGCCTCATTCCAACAACAGTTCTACATTTTGGAAGGGCAGCGTCAGTGTTTGTCAGCTGACCTGCCCTACCACAGTTCTTGGATTCCCTTGAACTCTCTGTTTCCCTTATTGTGCCATATCTATAATATCCTTCTTTTCCCTATCCTCCTTACTTAAGCTAAGCTGAACAGGTCACACTTCTTCTCAACTGATGAGCTTAGTTAAAACCAGTGCCTTTGGGAGAGAGTGTCTTTCCCATGGTCAGTGGAAGTCTATGTATTGTTAGTGCTTCCAGAGGAGAGTTTTTGGGCAGGGAACACGTTCTATTGTCTAGGTCCCTTGTCATCACACCTGAACAGGACAAATGATACTGTCTTTCACTCCCTAAGCTTTTCTGTCATCTTGGGTCCTGTTTCTCATTTCTCCCTTTTGTCTGCAAGTTAGGAACCTGCCAGCTCCGGAGAGATCTTTCACAAAACCTGGGTTCTTCCAGGCATCCCCATAGGATGACGGGGATTTTCTCTCAAGGTCAGGGAGTTCGTAGCATTGCCATATGTATGGGAGTGCTGTCACTCCAAGTTCCTCCTCATCCTATCAAGCTAGGTTTAGCATTCTCTGGAATATGCTCACTTACTTGGGACAAGCCTAGGGAAACAGACTCTTAGGTTTGATGTCTTATTTGGGTCACTCCTAATTTCATGTTGATATTGGGGGTCTCTCTGCCATTTGCATCCTTCTTTTATGAATCAGGCCAACTCTGAGTGGGAAGGAGAAAGAGAGAAGCAGAGGAAGGGCCATGAAATTGAGGTCTGCACCGCCCCCCGTTGAAGCAGGGGCAAAATTGGGTTGGAGATTCTGTAGCATGGTGATTTTTAACAATGTTTTGGATAAAAGTAAACATTTTTATTTTCAAATTGTTTTAAACAGTATCAGTTTAATACTGTCAGTCATTGAAATAATAAATAAAACAGACAATAAAAACTAGAAATGAAAAGTGATGAAAATAAGCCATTTTATCATGGAGCTCCATCAGGAAGTGTAAAGAATATTCCTTTTCTAATATGTATATTTCCAGTTTTAAAAAGTCTTCTCTTGCCTTTCAGATGACAACCTTGTTTTTATACCCAAAAGCTAAAATCACATTTCTTCCAATAAACTTCCTCCCTAGGGTCACACTAGAGCTGTACCACTTCAGTCAATTACATATTTAGATTTTCCCTGTCAAGTGTGGACTGAATATATGGGCAATGCTATGCAGTAATCCCAGAGCAGTACAAACACCATTGATTAGAATTTTTGAGCTCCTCTTTTTTTTTTTTTTTTTTTTTTTTTTTTTTTGCGGTACACGGGCCTCTCACTGTTGTGGCCTCTCCCATTGCGGAGCACAGGCTCCGGATGTGCAGGCTCAGCAGCCATGGCTCACGGGCCCAGCCACTCCATGGCACGTGGGATCTTCCCAGACCGGGGCACAAACCCGTGTCCCCTGCATCGGCAGGCGGACTCTCAACCACTGCGCCACCAGGGAAGCCCTGAGCTCCTCTTTTGAGGGTACCTAAACTTACTGAGGATTCCAGCCAAGTGAGACAAGGTTAGCATTTGTTTCTGAAGGGGCTTGTGCTAGGACAGGGCCCTACTTGAGGTTTCTGGGAGCTGAGAGAACCATAGAGTGAGTCTGAGCCAAAGTCCTTAGTGGCTATAAAGGGTCATGCCAGAAAAACCAGGTACCAGATGCAAAGTCTAGAGGCGTAATATTAGGGCTGTAAGCCCATGACCAAGCTGAGTCAGAATTCTTGTGGAAGTAAAAGCAGAATAAGACCAGCCTGCAAGGGAAGTAAGAATGGTCTGGGACAAGTCCTGGGATTCATTTATTTATTTAATCATTTATTCACCAAATTTTTACTAAGCGTTTATTGTATACCATGAATTGTATATGACCTTATTAGCAGTAATGATCAGCCTCATTTGAAGGTGTAGATTTAAGCAAGACAGTCTGAATTTAAGTCCTGGTTTAGCAGCTTACTAATGGTGTGACATTAACATCATATAACCTTTCTATGTGCCAGCTTCCCATCTATAAAATGAGGGATGATAGAAACCTACTTCATAGGGTTGCAATAAGAATTCTTGTAAAGCACTTTTAACACCTGGCACATGATAAGTACATCGAGATGTTTTTTAAATAACTAAGAGTTGGAGAGGACCCCTGTTATCAAGTTGAGATGGAATAGATATTGGGCTAAAGGATTCCTTTGTAGTGTATGAAGAAGGGCTTTGAAAAGCAAATGAGTGGCATACAGTAGATTTTAGAAATAATTTTTAAACCAGAAAGAGAACATATCCATTTTATTTTATTTATATACGTACTTTTAAAAATTTTTTATTGAGATTTAATTGATATATAACATTATATTGGTTTCAGGTGTACATCATAATGATTTGATATTTGTATACATTGCGAAACGATCACCAAGATAAGTCTAGTTATCATTCATCACAATGCAAAGTTAAACTTTAGGATTTATTCTCTTGGCAACTTTTAAGTATGCTCTAAAATATTATTGGCTGTAGTCATCATGCTGTATGTCACATCCCCATGACTTATGTACAAGTGGAAGTTTGTACCTCTTGACCCTCTTCACCCATTTTGTCCACTCCCCAAGCCCCTCCCCTATGTCAGTCACCATTCTGTTCTATGTATCCATGATTTTTGTTTTGTTTTGTTTGTTTGCTTTTTAGCCACAAAAGATTCTGTGTCTTACAACAAAAAATAATCACACAGAACTAATAATAAAAATAGAAATAGAAATTGAAAATTCAGTCTAAGGAAAGAAAATCCCTCAAATACCCCAAGCATGAGGGCCAACATAATTGCTGTGGTTGAGCTTCAAATGTGGTTCTCAACTTTCGAGTGGTGAAGGTAAAGAAGGAAACACAATCAACTGTGTAGTTCTTACTATCACTAAGTGGGAAGCATACAAATTCATTATTAGAAGCCAAACATTTTTCCTCCAGTCATTTTAAAATACATTTCTCACATCAGACTTACCCCTCACTATATGAGGGATAGTAGATTTGTACAGAGGTACAGAATCAAGCAGATCTGGTTTCATTCTAGCTCCATACTCAGTAACTCTGTGATCTGGGGCATATAACTTAAATTCTTTGAGACTGACTCATCTGTAAAACACGGGTAATAGTAGCTCCTACATCTTAGAGAATTAAATGAGATGTATAGTCTTTAATGGTGCCTGGTACATGTCAATCCCTCAATAAATGGAAGGTCTTTTTTTCTGTTTCCTCCTCTTCTTGCTCTTCCTCTTCTTCTCCTGTCCTTCCTATTTTTAATCTCCACCCCTTCCTCCTCCTCTCCCACTACCTGATATATCATACGTGGAAGCCTCTCAATGTTCATTCTGGTGCATATAATACAAAAACAATGACAGCTAACAGATATGGGACACTTACTATGTGCCAAGTACTATTGTAAGCACTTTACACTCCTTGATTCATTTAATCTTCGTTTAAAAAAACTAGGCCAATTATGTGCAAAGGGTAAAAAACATGTGAATATTTAAAGGAAAGTGTTTTATTGGAATCCAGCGAAATATCAACAAATAGATGATGTCAAATGAGTTGCAGGGCTTAACAGGTATGTTTTATTAACATTTTAACCTTCCCATGCACTTATCTCTCCTTTGGTTAAAAGGTAGAGTGGGAGCCCAAAAGAGAAAGGAGGCCTGGGGTGGATGGCTTATGCCAACTCAGATCTATACCTTGTGGATGATGGCTCTTACTTGCCTTGGCTCTGCTCATCGCTAGACCCCCTCACTCAATCACAAGCATAAGACTCAGTAACCCAAACAAAGATACGATTCTAATAGAGGTTTGTATCCTGGGGTCCATCCCTATGACCCCCCCCCCCTCAGTGTCTCTGCATGGGCTGCAGGGGGTCTGGAAAACTTGTGTTGTTACATATGACCTTGTGTTTAGTCTATATGTGTAGGTTCCTGGGGTGGTTTTTCACATATTCCATTAGATTCCCCAAGAGATCTACACTCCCACAATGTCAGGAAGTACTACAAGAAACCAAGAAGACTCACATGCATAGTTCAGTCTAGCTCACCAAAGTAGGATCTCTCCTTGATGTGGGGGGATTTTCTGGGAGATACTTTGAAACCATATGTTAAGTGTCTTGGGAAACTATAGCAATGATAAGTGACTAAACAGTAAGGATGTTGGTATTTGGGCATTCTGAGATCTTAATGCTCTCACCGTTCTCAAAACTGACAGGAACATAGGTATTAGCTGAAGCCATGGATGTGAAGTGGTGACTTATGAATACTCAACAGATGGAAAAAAGCAGAGAGCCAAGGAAAGATCCCTGGGGAACCACAAATGTTAAAATATGAGTATAGGAATAAAAATAGCAGCATGTAATATGCTTCAGACACTATTATACATGTATTACCTTTATTAAGGAACTTAATTTTGTGACAACTTCATGAAGTAGGTACCACTATTCTTCCTCTTTTACAGAGGGGGAAATTGGAACACAGGGAAGTTAAGCAATTTGCCAGAGCTCACACAGTATATGGCACAACTGAGACTCAAACCCAGGGAGTGTGGCACCAAGGTCCACCCTCTTAACCATTTTACTGTACTTCTTCACCCACTTGGTCATTGGAACATGTGTTTCATTGGTACCTGTCTCACATGGTAAGTCTTAGCCCATAAAGACAGTAATGAGCCTTCACATATCTTTTGGGTTCCCTTCTGGACCTAGCATAAGTACTTATGTGCATCTAATAGGTTAACAACAAGTAATTGTTGAATGAGTGGCCTGGACTACAGACCCCCTAGGTAGCTACAGACTCATTACGAGTGGCCTATGACCCCGTAAAAGGGCACTGAGCATTGTCTGATGATGGAACAAACAAGATATCCATTACAACTATTGTAATTTTTTAACAGATATGTGGATCCCCTTATGATCTGTAAAATACACATTCATTTAAAGGTGTTATAGAATTCCTAGTAGCTTTGCGTTATTATGAATTATCTTAATCAATAGATACTTAAAATATAACTTCTATTATCTGTGATGTTTTTATAGAGTCATAGTATTTTAAAAGTTAGTAGCCACTGAGTTGAGAGCGTGTTAGAAGAACACTTATCAGTCATGATAGGCTGGGTTATTCTGTGACAAACACACTCCAAATCTCAGTGATTTAAAACAACAAAGACTTATTTATTGCTGACACTGCATGTCACAAGACAGCTGAAGATGCTGTTCTATGTCATTTCACTCTAGGACACAGAATGTTGCAAGAGCAACCATTTAGAATTTTGCCTGTTGCTGTGGCACAGAAAAACAAGGAGATTAAATTTTCTGCTAGGAAGTAACATACATCACTTCTATGAACTTTTTATTGACCAAAGCAAGTAACATTGTCACATCTAAGTTCAGATGTGTGGGGAAGTGTCATTTTACCATGTGCTAACAAGAAAAACTAGAAATATTTTGTGAGCAGTGCTAATAACTCCTATACATGTGGGCTTCACTTTCTACAATGTCTGGGTGAAAAGCAAGTTTGTGTAGAGTCAACTTCCAAATGATGAATGGTATTTACTCTTTGAAGGACTCCTAATAGCTCATTATTTTTGCAATAAAGCAAAGACCCAACTCATAACGCAAAAAAATCAAGTCCTTTCTTAATTTCCATCCTCTTATAGACTTTTAGATTTTTGTGTAGTTTGTGCCCATACACAAATTTTTTAGTAGATGACATGGCAAGACCTCCAGGCAGAAATGTAGTCAAGAAGAAGGAAAAGATGACTAAGAGAAGAGGGAAACGGCAAAAATGGTACCACTTGTTATGTCACTTACTGGTGTCATCACAGAATGATATTTGACTCCATCCAGGTAAGGCTGGCCAGACTGTCTGGATTTGCAAGGAGCATCTTTTATGCTTCAGAAAGCAACTTCATACACAGTCTGTGTAATATAGATTTGACTTTGAATATTTCTCTGTGTCTTTGCTAGTAATCACAGGAAACTCTGAGGTCTGAATCTATTTTTTTTTCATTTTTTTACCTTAAATATTTAAAAATTGAGGTAAAATTCATATAACATCAAATTAACCATTTTAAACTGAAAAATTCAGTGTCATTTAGTACACTCAAAATATTGTGCCAACACAAACTGTGTCTAGCTGTAAAACATTTTCATCACCCCAAAATGAAACCCCTTACCTGTTAAGTGATAACTTCCATTGTCCCCTCCCTTGGAAACCATCAATTTGCTTTCTGTGTCTATGGATTTACCTGGATAATTCACATAAATGAAATCATTTCATATATTACCTTGTGTCTGACTCCTTTCACTTAGCATGATCTCAAGAGTTATCCATGTTGTAGCACGTATCAGTAGTTTATTCGTTTTTGTGGCTGAATAACATTCCATTGTGTGTTGTAATGTAATAAGATATATATTTGGTTTCTTCCCACAATTCCTGAACATAGAGCTCCTAAAACCCTTGTAATTTCTTTAGTGATGGGGGTTATAGGAGCATCCTACACAGAGCTCCTAAATCCCTTCGAATTTCGTGTTCTAATGAGGCAACTCTTGGTGGACTCCTGGATAGCGGATAGCTTCAGGATGCGGGCTGGTCACTAGAAAGACCAAGCCATGATTAGAAGCTTGGAACTTTCAGCCTCACACCCACCAATCCTCCATGGATGGAAGAGGGGCTGGAGGTTGAGTTAATAATCGATCACACCTATGTGATAGAGCTTTCATGAAAATCTGTAAACTATGGGATTCTGAGAGCTTCTGGGTGGATGAATACATCTATGAGCCAGGAGAGTGATGCAGACTGACTCTACAGGGACAGAAGCTCCTGTGCTTAACCCGTCCAAACCTCACCCTATTCATCTGGTTTTTCATTTGTATCCTTTATTACAGCAGTCCCTAACCTTTTTGGCACCAGGGACCAGTTTCATGGAAGACAGTTTTTCCATGGACTGGGGTGGAGGGGGATGGTTCAGGCAGTAATGCAATTGATGGGGAGTGGCACGTGAAGCTTCGCTCACTCGCCCGCCGGTCACTCACCTCCTGCAGTCCGGGGGTTGGGAACCCCTGGTTTATTATATACTTTAGACTAAACTGATACATGTGTATCTGAGTTCTGTGAACCATTACAGCAGGGGGGCCATGGGAACCCTTGATTTGTAGTCAAGTCAGACAGATATGTGGGTAATCTTGGGACCCACTACTTATTATTGATCATGTTTCTTTTTTTTTTTCCTATTAATATAGTGTATCACATTGACTGATTTTCTTATGTTTGTATTACTTTGCATTCCTGGGACAAATCCCACTTGGTCATGGGGTATAATCCTTTTAATATGCTGTTGGACTTGGTTGGTAGTATTTTATGAAGTATCTTGGCATCTATATCCACAAGGGATTACTTGTCTGTAGATTTCTTGTGGTGTCTTTGGCTTTGGTATCATAGTAATGCTTACCTTATGGAATGAGTTAGGAAGTGTTACTCCCTCTTCTGTTTGGGGGAAGAGTTTGAGAATGCTTGGCACTAATTCGTTTTTAAATGCTTGGTAGAATGTACCTATGAAGCCATCTGGTTCTGGACTTTTGCTGTTGTTGGGAGATTTTCAATAACTGATTCAATCTCTTCACTTATTATATAGGCTTTGTATATGTTTTATTCATTCTTGAGTCAGTTTTGATAATTCATGTGTTTTAAAGAATTTGCTCGTGTCATCTAGGTTATCTAATTTGTTGGTCTACAGTTGTTCACAGTATTCTCTTATAATCTTTTCTGTATCTGTAAGGTCTGTAGTAAGGTCCCCACTTTCATTTCTGATTTTAGTTATTTTTATCTTCTCTCTCTTTTTTTAGTCATTCTGACTAAAAGTTTGTCAATTGTATTGATCTTTTCAAAGAAGCAACTTTTACGTTTGTTGTTTCTCTCTGTTGTTTTTCTCTTCTCTGTTGCATTTATCCAACTCTAATCTATTGCTTCTTTCCTTCTGGTAGCTTTAAGTTTACCTTCCCCTTCTTTTTCTCATTTCTTCAGGTGTAAAGTTAGGTTATTGATTTGTGATCTTTCTTCTTTTTAATGTAGGCATTTACATCTAAAATCTCCCTCTGAGCTTTGCTTTCACTGTATCACACACACTTTGGTGTCTATATCTTCTGTTTTCACTCACCTCTAAGTATTTTCTAATTTCTCTAGGGATTTCTCCTTTGACCCCTTGGTTAAGAATGTGGTGTTTAATTTCCACATATTTGTGAATCTTCTAGTTTTCCTTGTTATTGATTTCTAGCTTTATTCCGTGTGGTCAGAGAAGATATTTTGTATGATTTCCATCATTTTAAATTTATTGGCTCTTGTTTTGTGGGTGTGGGACCTTAGTCCAGTGAAAATTTTGGGTCCTCTTGGTAAAGGTTAACTTGCTAGTAAATATGAAAAATAAACCCACTTAACATGTCTTTTGTACAAACTTACTTTCTAATATCATTGTTTTCATTTGTAACATTGGAGACGAAGGCATTACCATATGGTAGTTAAAAGCATGGTCTTGAATAAAAAGATATGGGAATTAATATTGATTCTGTTATTTACCATCTGTACACTATCTCACTTAATTTTCACAATAAACTTGCTAGGAATGTATTATTATTATTTTACTTTTGGCTTTGTTGGGTCTTCGTTGCTGCACATGGGCTTTCTCTAGTTGCAACAAGCAGGGGCTACTCTTCGTTGCGATGCGTGGGCTTCTCATTGCTGTGGCTTCTCTTGTTGTGAAGCGTGGGCTCTAGGCCTGTGGGCTCCAGTAGTTGTGGCACGCAGGCCCAGCAGTTGTGGCTCATGGGCTCTAGAGTGCAGGCTCAGTAGTTGTGGCGCATGGGCTTAGCTGCTCTGAGGCATGTGGGATCTTCCTGGACCAGGGCTCGAATCCATGTCCCCTGCATTGGCAGGCAGATTCTTAACCACGGCACCACCAGGGAAGCCCAGGAATGTATTATTTATTCCCACTCTTACAGATGAGGAAATAGAGCATCAGAGAAGTCTAGCAACTTGCCTAATGTCAGGCAGCAAGCAAGCAGCAGGAA
>NW_006779031.1:2509300-2520479 GCF_000442215.2 Lipotes vexillifer | reverse complement strand
GCAGGAATGGAGTTCATTCCTAGATTTCATTCCAGAGCTTATAATCCTCCTCTTTAAAAATGCTACCTCCAACATTATAAAGTGATTACTAGCACAACATCACAATAACTCAGAGAATTAAATAAACTTAGACTCTCTTTACAAAAGTTCTTATAATCTAGATGATGAGCTCAGAATTCCATTCATTAAAATAAAATGAATTATAAATTACTTAAAATTCATTCATTGTCTTTTGCCCCAAATTCTGATCACAAACCTACCTTTTAATGATAGCTTGTTATCTTCTACTTTTCAATGTTTGGTTTGAATCTTGATGAAAAGGTTGACAACATTCTCAAATTAAAGAAAAGTGTTTGGGAAAAATGGAAACTAGAAAAATGGAAAATAATTTCTCATGAAAAGAAAGCATGTCATCTCCCTGAGGAATAGAATGCTGTTTTGTAGTTTAGTTATGTCATTAGCCATCAAGCAGTGCTTCCCTGCTGTAAAAACATTTTCTGTGAGCAGTGTAAGTTTAGCTGTTTCTGACTTTGTTTGTTATTCTAAATATGATTGACATAAACATTTATTAGCCCCTTACATGGTGAATAAATAAACAGGATTGTGGAAAGATTGTTGCTGTATTAATTCTGATTTTATTCCTCCATTCTTGTCTTCTATTTTGACTCTTCACCATCCCATCAGAAATGGCTGAAAGTTTGGAAGCTCAACAGTGTCCACTAGTGGGCAAATAAAAGAATAACATGTAAGGAAAACGTATGATACTGAAATTCAGGCAGAAAAGACTTTCTCTAAAAACTACCAGATACGTTATCAAAATGACATTTCCAGGTAATGTCCAGATTTTGTAACAGGTTAGGAAATAAGGTTTTCGAGGAAAAAGCTCCATTCTGTATTTGCTTAATGAAGAAACCCTTATTCCACGTTGAACTCAGGTAACAATATTAGAAATAGTTTCTAAAATTGCTGAAACTTTTGATTTTCACTATTTGAATATCATAGAAAATCAAAAGTGTCTTTATTTTTGAAAGCCCATCTTGTCCTTAATCCTTACCTGAAATTCCAACTCTTACAGAAATACCTTAAGGATAGTGAAGGCAAGCGTATATTTGATCTCCTGGGGCAGTTATTCTCAAACTTTAGTGTGCGTCAGAAACACCTGGAGAGTTTGATAAAAATGCATAAGTAATGAATGCTCTGCTGCTGCCAACGCCATGTCCCCACTTCAGGACTGAAGAACTTATTTCCCCAGGTGGTAGGCGTGCTCTTCAGTGCCAGCTTATAGCTGCCAGTACTCTAGGAATTTCCCTCAGTTGAAGACCTCATCCAAGGTCATACCACATTCTCAACATAGGGACATCTGGGTCAATTCACTTCAAAATCTTGAATCCTGACATCCTGTTCCTGCATTCCTCCTTGTTAAGAGACAGCGCTTTCCCCTTACTTGACAACAATGCAGAGGCTTCTCCTCATCAAGAAAACATCTTCCCCCTATAGATCTGACCCACCTCACCTTACAGCTTCTAGGACAATAACTAAGGTCACTCACAACATAATTCAGCTGGGGCATGTTGGCTTGCTGAAAGGAGAAAGGGAATAGACCCCAAAGGAGCTATAGGACTTAGCTAGCATGTACTAGCTACATGCACCAGGGAAGTAAGTATTGGACCAGGTTCTAAGGCATCTATATTATGGAACAAGGAGTGGGGAAATAAAGGTGAATAAGGATGAGTTTAATAATTGGGAACCACTCTTCCAGGATACAGGGTTTAACGATTTGTCCAGGACCCTGGGCCACAGGGTAAACCTGTTGCTAGAATAAATCCTAGAAAGCTGGAGAAAGTGATGGCCCACTCAAAGTGAAGCAGAAGTGGCAGAACTGTCTTAGCAGACAATGGAGGCAGGGGTTAAAAGGCATAGAGATGGGGACATCCTAGATACATTTACATAAGGATAGAAAACTATGTTCCACAGGTGGACCTGAAGGATACTCCACTTACCAAAGCAATAAGAAGCGGACTGGTGAGAGGTGCGTCAGCATTCATGGGAAGTCCACTGGTTGCTCTTCTCTGTATGCTAGGGCTGGTGGTAGGTGAGGCTGTCACGGAACTGAGCTCACTGATGGCAATAAGGATAATAGGATTCTGAAATAGTCAACGACAGATGGTGGAACTTAACTGTCAGAAGCCAGGTAGATGCAGTTATCGCAAGGAGCATCAACGACAGAGTAGTAATCAGGGGCTCTGACCATCAGGAAGCTGTGGAAATGGTTAATTGAATGCAGTGTTCCTAGTTCAAGATAGATGGACAGCCATGTATTGCTCAATATATAGCATCAAACAACCAAGATGGATGATCAGGAAGTTGAGGACAGCTGCCCTAATAAAAGAGTACAGTCCTATGTCTAGTTTCCAGACGTGGGCCTGGTTTCTGACACAGAACCTGTCTGAAGGAGAAGATGGCTCCTTAGGAGTGAAGCCTCTGGAATATCATGGAAATGTATACTGTATTGATTCCTCCAGTCCTTCCCAAAAAGGACACATGACCACTTACCTGGGGACCTATACACTGGGCAAAGATGAGCACTCAAACATTTTGAAGACAATTGGGCACACTGTTCAAGTTAATATTGATATTTGGTGATCCAAAGTGTCACCATGGTTTCATTCTTAGGGAGGGGGTATATGAGGGCCTGATAAGAAATGGATTCTTGGCCTAGGGCTGCTTCACAGTGAGTACACTAGGACCACAGGCCCACCCATGGATTGTTTCCCTATTTCCAAGTGTATAATTAGAATGGACATACATGGTAGTTGTCAAAACTCCTGTGAGGCAAGAGCACTTGTAGTAGGAAAGGTCAAATAAAACCCTCTAAGATTTATTTATTTATTTTTTGGCTGTGTTGGGTCTTAGTTGCAGCACGTGGGACCTTTCGTTGCAGCGTGCAGGCTCTTCTATGCAGTGCGCGGGCTTTTCTCTAGTTGTGGCACATGGGCTCTTCTCTTGTTGTGGCGTGTGGGCTCCTAGGCGCGCGGGCTCAGTAGTTGTGGCGTGCAGGCTCTCTAGAGGTGGTGCATGGGCTCCAGAGCCCACGGGCTCAGTAGTTGCAGCACGCGGGCTTAGTTGCCCCATGGTATGTGGGAATCTCAGTTCCCCAACCAGGGATTGAACTGGCATAAATATTAAAAAAAAAAAAAATCCTCTAAGATGTGCCTCCCTACAACTATACTTGACTGAGGCAGTAAAAGAAAAAAATTCCCATGTTATGGGTTGAACTATGTCCTCCTGTAAAAAACATATTGGAGTCCTCTCAGTTACCTCAGAATGTGACACTTTTTGATGATGGCATCTTTACAGAAGTAATCAAGTTAAAATGAGGTCATAAAGGTGGACTCTAATCCAATATGACTGGTGTTCTTATAAAAAGGGGAAATTTGGATACAGAGGCAGACACACATAGAGAGAAGACAATGTGAAGAGACACAGGGAAAAGACAGCCATCTACAAGCCAAGGAGAGAGGCTTGGAACAGATCCTTCCCTCACAGCCTCAGAAAGAACCAACCCTGCTCACACCTTGACTTCAGACTTCTAGCCTCCAGAACTTTGAGACAATAAATTTCTGTTGTTTATGCCACTCAGTCTGTAGTACTTTCTTTTTTATATATATATTTATTTTTGGCTGTGTTGGGTCTTCGTTTCTGTGCGAGGGCTTTCTCTAGTTGCGGCAAGCAGGGGCCACTCTTCATCGTGGTCCGCGGGCCTCTCACCATCACAGCCTCTCTTGTTGCGGAGCACAGGCTCCAGAGGCGCAGGCTCAGTAGTTGTGGCTCACAGGCCTAGTTGCTCCGTGGCATGTGGGATCTTCCCGGAACAGGGCTTGAACCCATGTCCCCTGCATTGGCAGGCAGATTCTCAACTACTGCGCCACCAGGGAAGCCCCTGTAGTACTTTCTTAGAGCAGCCCTGGCAAACTAGCGTAGGGTAGAATTTTGACATCACTGACTCTCAACTAATATTCTCCCATTGTTATATAAAAATTTATCCTCCTTGTCTTGTAGTAACCTCCTGGTCTAGTCACCATATTCATTCAACTTCCCCAACCTTCTTTGTTGTCCTAAATGCTATCGTTATCCTGTAAGACCTCATTATCCACACAGAAAACCCACCAGAGAGTTCCTGGTCCTCTTTAGTGAGTGACCCTTATTTCTTAGTGAGTGACCCTTATTTCTGTTTCACTTCAGCTACTCTTATGGTCAGTCACCCTGTGGACCTTGTTATTACCAAAAACTTTTCAACCTATGAAATCCCAATCTTAAGTAGCTCATTCATTGACTGCAACACCAGAACAAAAGGTAATCTTCCCTGCTAATTCTAGCAGAAAAGTACCAGGTACAATTAAACTAATACCTTTCTAGATCCCTCATGCCTTCATTCCTGCCATATCTGCTTGAGGGCTGCAGTGAATGGAGAAGGGAAATCCAGGACATCTTAGAGCTTCTCAAGGCTCCTTTGGCTGGCATGACTAAGGGTCCTCCAGTTATTGAATGTTCCTTCCATGTTGTCTTGCTCTGTACCTCACCTTGCTCTGTACCAGCCCCTTAAAAGTAAACTCTTTTTTTAAAATTTATTTTATTGAAGTATAGTTGATTTACAGTGTTGTGTTAATTTCTGCTGTACAGCAAAGTGATTCAGTTATACATATATATACATTCTTTTTCCTGTTCTTTTCCATTATGGTTTATCACAGGATATTGAATATAGTTCCCTGTGCTATACAGTAGGACTTCGTTGTTTATCCATTCTAAATATAATCATTTGCATCTGCTAATCCCAAACTCCCAATCCATCCCTCCCACTGCCCGCTCCCTGACCCCCCGGTTGGCAACCACAAGTCTCTATCTGTTTTTGTTTCATAGATGGGTTCATTTGTGTAATATTTTAGATTCCACATATAAGTGATATCATATGATATTTGTCTTTCTCTGTGTGACTTACTTCGCTTAGTATGATAACCTCTAAGTCCATCCATGTTGCTGCAAATGGCATTATTTCACGTTTTATGGCTGAGTACTGTTCCATTGTATATATGTACCACATCTTCATTATCCATTTATCTTATCAATGGACATTTAGGTTATTTCCATGTATTGGCTCTTGTAAATAGTGCTGCTATGAACACAGGGGTGCATGTATCTTTTTGAATTATAGGTGTGTCTCGATACATTCCCAGGATTGGGATTGTTGGGTCATATGGTAATTCTATTTTTAGTTTTCTGAGGAACCTCCATACTGTTTTCCATAGTGGCTGTGCCAACTTACATTCCTACCAACAGTGTAGGAGGGTTCCCTTTTCTCCACAGTCTCTCCAGGATTTGCTATTTGCAGACTTTTTAATGATGACCATTCTGGCTGGTGTGAGATGGCGCCTCACTGTACCTTTTTAAAAATTAATTAATTAATTAATTAATTTATTTTTGGCTGCATTGGGTCTTCGTTGCTGCACACGGGCTTCCTCTAGTTGCGGCGAGTGGGGGCTACTCTTCGTTGTGGTGCCCGGGCTTCTCATTGCGGTGGCTTCTCTTGTTGTAGAGAGCGGTTTCTAGACAAACGGGCTTCAATAGTCGTGGCACATGGGCTCAGTAGTTGTGGCTTGCAGGCTCTAGAGCACAGGCTCTGTAGTCGTGGCGCACAGGCTTAGTTGCTCCACGGCATGTGGGATCTTCCCAGACCAGGGCTCGAACCCGTGTCCTCTGCATTGGCAGGCAGATTCTTAACCACTGCACCACCAGGGAAGTCCTGCTCACTGTACTTTTGATTTGCATTTCTCTAATAATCAGCAATGTTGAAAATCTTTTCATGTGCTTATTGGCCATCTGTATGTCTTCTTTGGAGAATTGTCTAGGTCTTCTGCCCATTTTTCAATTGGGTTGTTTGTTTTATCGTTGTTGAGTTGTATGAGCTGTTTGTATATTTTTGAAATTAATCCCTTGTTGGTCAAATCCTTTGCAGATATTTTCGCCCAGTTCTTAGCTTGTCATTTTGTTTTGTTTATGGTTTCCTTTGCTGCATAAAAGCTTGTAAGTTTGATTGGATCTCACCTGTTTATTTTTGCTTTTATTTCTATTGCCTTGGGAGACTGACCTAAGAAAACACTGGTACGATTTATGTCAGAGAATGTTTTTCCTACGTTCCCTTCTGGGAGTTTTATGGTGTCATATCTTATATTTAAGTCTTTAAGCCATTTTGAGTTAATTTTTGTGTATGGTGTGAGGGTGTGTTCTAATTTCATTGATTTACATGCAGCTGTTCAGCTTTCCCAACACCACTTTTCCCATTGTATATTTTTGCCTCCTTTGTCGAAGATTAATTGACCATAGGCGTGTGGGTTTATTTCTGGGCTCTCTGTTCTATTCCATTGATCCATATGTCTGTTTTTGTGCCAATACCATGCTGTTTTGATTACTGTAGCTTTGTAGCATTGTCTAAAGTCTGGGAGGGTTATGCCTCCTGCTTTGTTCTTTTTCCTCAGGATTGTTTTGGCAGGTCTGGGTCTTTTATGGTTCCATATAAATTTTAGGATTATTTGTTCTATTTCTGTGAAAAATGTCATGGGTAATTTGATAGGGATTGCATTAAATCTGTAGATTGCTTTGGGTAGTACGGCCATTTTAACAATGTCATTTCTTCCAGTCCAAGAGCATGTGATATCTTTCCATTTCTTTGAATCATCTTCAGTTTCCTTTATTAATGTTTTATAGTTCTCAGCATATAAGTCTTTCACCTCCTTGGTCAGGTTTATTCCTAAGTATTTCATTTTTTGATGTGATTTTTTTTAAAGGTATTTTTTTTACATTCCCTTTCTGGTCTTTCATTGTTTGTATAAAGAAATGCAACCAATTTCTGTGTGTTAATCTTGTATCCTGGTATACCTTGCTGAATTTGTTTATCAGTTCTAGTAGTTTTTATGTGGAGTCTTTAGTGTTTATATATAGAATCATGTCATCTGCATATAATGACAGTTTTATCTCTTCCCTTCCAATTTGGATACATTTTATTTCTCTTTCTTGTCTGATAGCTGTGGCTAGAACTTCCAATATTATGTTGAATAGAAGTGGTGAGCATGGATATCCTTGTCTTGTTTCAGATTTTAGCAGGAAGGCTTTCAGCTTTTCACTGTTGAATATTATATTGGCTGTGGGTTTGTCATAAATAGCTTTCATTATGTTGAGAAAACTCTTAATTCATATTAATACATATGTGAGCTTGATCAATCCAGTGATCTGAATTTGTAAACAACTATACTGAATATTTTAGAGGACAGTGAAAGCTCATGTGTTGTCAAAGAAATGTTCTTATCCCCCTCATTCTTTTTCTGTTTACAACACTCTGTTCCTTTGGTATACTCTTCCATCACTGTATGTGGTTTGGGAATAGCTACTGAGTTCCCACTGTGTATAGTTACTGTGCTAGGAAATGAGACTACAGAAATGAGTAACACAGATGTGAATTCTGTTCTCATGAGAAACCTGAAAGGTTTCTGCTGAGATACTTGATGATAGCCTTGTGAGGGTTTTCTTGTATATGAGGAGTTTCTTTTTTCTTGCTGCTCTCAAGATTCTCTTTTTTTCTTTGATTTTTGACAGTTTTATTATTATGTATCTCATTGAAAAGCACATTGGGTTGAATCTGTATGAGCTTTATGTAACTGGATGTCCATATTGCTCCCCAGATTTGGAAAGTTTTCAGCCATTATTCATTTTGAAAAAGTTTTCTTCCAGTTTCTCTCTCACTTCTCCTTCTGGGATTCCCATAATGTATATATTGTTTCCCCCCAGAATTAAAAAATAGAACTACCATATGATCCAGCAATATCATTCCTGGGTATATATCCAAAGGAAACGAAATCAGTATCTCAAAGGGACATCTGCACTCCCATGTTCATTGCAGCATTATTCACAATAGCCAAGATATTGAAACAACCTAAGTGTCTATCAATGGATGAGTGGATAAATAAAATGTGGTATATATACAATGGAATGTTATTCAGCCATAAAAAAGGAATGAAATCCTGGTAACAATATGGATGGACCTTGAGGGCATTATGCTAAGTGAAATAAATCAGATAATGACAAATACTGTATGATCTCATTTATGTGTAGAAAGGAAAAAGAAAAAGCCAAACTCATAGAAACAGAGAAAAATGTCAGTGTGGTTACCAGGGGCTAGGGGGTGGGGGAAACGGGGAGATATTGGTCAAAGCATATAAACTTTCAATACTAAGACAAATAAGTTCTGAGGATATAAAATACAGCATGCTGACTATAATTAATAATATTATATTGTATACTTGAAATTTGCTGAGAGGAGATGTTAACCCTTCTGACCACAAAAAAGGTAACTATGTGAGATGCTGGAAGTATTAATGACTTGATTGTGCTAATCATTTCAGTGTATATATATATATATATATATATATATAAAATCTTCACAGTTTTCACTTTATATGTGTAACATTTTATTTGTCAATTATACCTCAATAAGGCTGAGGAAGAAAATAGCATTAGCTATGCCACAGGCATCATGAGATATTCTGATCAACTTAGACACTTCTTGAAAATATGCTTTCACTCATTGCCAGAGCAAATTCTAGGCACTTCCAGAGATCCAGCATTGTGAGCATTTAGGTTCTTCCAGGTGGTTCTGATTGACAAAGGATAGATGGCAAAATAGTGATCTCCCAAAAAGGTCCATGTTCTAATCCCCAGCATCTGTGAGCATGTTACTTTTATGTGTCAGTAAGGGTTTTGCAGACGTGACCAAGTTAAAGATCCTGAGATGGAGAGATTTCCTGGATTATCTGTATAGGCCCAATCTAGTCACAGGCCTCCTTGTAACTGTGAAGGAGAGCCAGAGTGAGAGAGAGATTTGAAAATGCTGTGTTACTGGCTTTGAAGATGGAGGAAGAAGGCTGTGAGCCAAGGAATGTGAGCGGCCTCTAAAAGCTAGAAAGGCAAAGCAATGGACTCTCCCTTGGAGCTTCCAGAAGTAACATAGCCCTAATGACACCTTGATTTTCACCCAGTGAGATCCATTTTGGACTTCTGACCTCCACTATTGTCAGATAATAAATTTTTGGTTTAAAAACACTGTTTGCGGTAATTCGTTACAGCAGCAGTAGGAAACTAACAAAACCCCCAAAGATTATGATGTGAAGGCTGCAGTAGTTCTGCCATAGTAACAGAAAAGGAACTTCAGCAGGGGAAGCTGAGGATCGGATGAACATTTCTTCCTGATTATCCCAGAAGATCTGGTCTTCTGACTCTTGACAGTGATTCTATTTCGGGGTATGTGTGTGACACTGTGTTCAGTCCTTTGTAATATATTTTGGAGGCATCTACTCTGTATCCAGTAGCACGCTGGGCCCTGAGAATATGAGGATGAATCAGACATGATTCTACCCTTAAGGAGCAATCTGTCCCATATGGAAGTCGATTAAATAAGCTGGGCATACAATTACATCAGTGTGATCAGGTGCTAAGACAAGCAAGGTCAAGGCCCTGAGGGGGAGGGCCACCTCACCCAGCCTCTGCTCAGTCTGAGAAGGTTTCAGGAGGAAAGGGAAATCTAAGCTGAAGGTTTGATTGTGGGTCAGCAATAGAGAGCAATGTGGGAAGGGAGGAGGCGTGGAGAAGAGACAGAATGGAAAGTAGATATGCCCCTGAGCACCAAGTCAACTGCAGTTCTAGTGTGGCAAAAATGCCTCTTTCTTAGTTCAAAATCATCTGCTGGCTTTCAGAGTATTTGTTTAGGACTCCAGGAATGTCAGGGAGTTGGGGAGAGAGAGTCATACAGGCATCATCAGATGCAAAGCTAAGTTTTCAGACCATCAAGTCAGGATTCTTGATTGCAAACAACAGAAACAGTCTCTGGTTGGGTTAAGAAAGAAAGGATTTATGGGAAAGATCTTGGGAATCAATGTAAATGCTGGCAAACCATGGTGGGGCAAGACCCAAATGAAGCTCAGTGGCCAGAGTCCCAGCTAACATAGGAATGGAGTGTAGATGCTGAGCAGTCAACCACTTCCCCTGCTGCCCAGTACATAATAGAGTGGTGCATTGTAGGTTTCCATTCAGATAAGACCAGGGATGACAGGGAATGTGGGTAGTAAGTATTGGTTGGCTGCAGTCACTTGAGGGGTTCCTCAAGCTGAGTTCTTCAGGAATGACTTGTGACTGACAGGGCTGCCCAGCCACAAGTGTTCATCTATCCCAACTATCTAAGATCACAGTCCAGGAACCAGCTGGTTAGGGTGATGCTCTCATTGCTGATGTTCTTGCTACTGCTCCCACCATTGGGTAGTTTCAAAAATGCCTGTGTTTCTTTGTGCCGTTTGCTTCAGAAATTGAGAACAGTTGATTGGTCTAGTACAGATTATATGGCCATGACTTGGTCCCACGGGCAGGAAGAGTGATTATCTTGCCTTTTCAGTTTCCTTTATGGGATCTGGAGCCCTGTCGCCCACCAAGGCTAACAATGAGAGATTCCCCAAACGTAAGAATGTGATGTGGATACTAAGTGGTCAGCTGTCCCCTTGCTGCCCCCATATATAGTAAAGTGAAACGCTGTGGGTTTCTAGTCACATAAGCCCAAGGATGGTAAGAATGTGGATGGTGGCACTATTCACTCTGAGCAATCCCTCAAGCTGAGCTATTCAAGGGTGGCTGCGGCCAGCAGGTTCCCCCTGCCCCAGACTCAGATGTCCATCTATCACCCCACCCATGGATGAGGGCTTAGGCTGAAATGAGCTACCAAGTTGGTCAATCCCCCAGAATCCACTGGTAGGTCCAGCCATTCTCAGTGTGATTAGCAGCCAACATATGCATTGGAAAGTTTGGGAAGTAGACTCAGCCTGGATCAAGGACTGGAGTGCCCTGGTTCTCTGATGCTGGGTGGTTGTGACATTTCTTAGGGTCAGCTGTACTGGGACTGTATGCCCCAGGTGATCTGTTCTACATGGTGTCACACAGTATCCACCATGTCAGACATGTGGCATAGGACATAAACTTCCCTTTCCATAGGCAGAGTCATCAGCTGACTCTGTCAATTATGTTTTCCTAGGCAGTGTCATCAGACAACTCCCAAGTTGACCAAAATCCTGGTGTAATTCTCCCAGCAGGA